>NC_069500.1:1355878933-1356011433 GCF_027579735.1 Bombina bombina
TTTTACGGTTTATTTGTGTATATGAAACGCCTAATTTTGTGTTTTGAAGCCATAACCTTATAAAATGGGTTGAGCTTGTAGGTATTTTCAAATCTCATTACTTTATCACATTGTGTACATATACCTGCTTCTTTATATTATATCTGTTTGTAAACCAATCACCAATATTTGGAAAATTGTATTACCTTATCTCTTCTATACCCCACTGGGAGTGTAATTTCTTCTGCTGACTCTGTTTACACAGCTTATCTATAGCTTGGCCCTAAGGCCAAAAACTTTCAGAATAGGTGGGGATACCACAGGCTAATTCAAGTACATATACCTGCTTCTTTATATTATATCTGTTTGTAAACCAATCACCAATATTTGGAAAATTGTATTACCTTATCTCTTCTATACCCCACTGGGAGTGTAATTTCTTCTGCTGACTCTGTTTACACAGCTTATCTATAGCTTGGCCCTAAGGCCAAAAACTTTCAGAATAGGTGGGGATACCACAGGCTAATTCAACTATTTAAAATGCCAATATAAGGGTAAAGTAAATACTTGTAAACAATTTAATACAATCCAGCAGGTAAAGTGGTTCATTGGGAACAAATTTGAGGGGAGAAATCTTTTGAGTAAACTGTCCCTTTAAAGTGCCATAAAACATTTCGAGTTATGTTCATATTATAAAAGGGTTAACTGAGGTAAAAAAGTGTAAAAAAAAAAAAAAAAAAAGCTTATATGTATTTTATTACAATTTCCAAAAATCCCCAAATTTACTTACACTTCAGTGTTCCAAAATGTAGCTTGCTCCACCTCCCTTATCAGTGTCTTACTCCAAACCCTGAGGTATCATGTAACAAAGTGGGGGTTGAGGAGGGACATCAGATATTGCTATTGTTTGTTGCCAAGAGGCTTGCTCATTTCCAAGGGCATAATGTCACATGCTTTGTGAAAGTTTCAGCATTATACTGTGCACTGCTTTAGTCAGGTGTCATGTGACTCGGGCCCCTACTGTTCATGTGCACAAGTGCATTCTGCCATAGCTATGACCTGGATAGCACATTCCATATATGGAAATGCCCAGGGGGGAGCTTGCTGTAAACAAATCTATGCCTGAATTAAAGGGGTTAATGGGAGTTAAAAAAGAAACCGTTTTGCAGGTCAGCCTTGGCTGCATTATATATTTAGAAACTTATGTTAGTTCATAGTGTTTTATGTCCCTTTTAACTGACCTGTCAGCTGCCAAGGATGGAAGGGCTTTTTGTTTTTTTTACAAAGCCCTGCAAACTGTATGGTACCGCCAATCACAAGACATACTTCCTTCTTCTACATTCAGAATCAACAACCTCCCGCTGCCTGTTTTCCTGATCCTTTATATTTACAAGCATGCTTTGAAGAAGAAAAAAATCTTGGCAGGAGGGTAAAACTAAGGATGTCAGGGGGACAGGAGCTGGTGCAAAACAACAATATCATTATTTTTTTTATGCACTTAACAGCATAACACAAGAAAAAATAATTAAATTAAAGGACCAGTAAATACAGTGTATTATGCATTTGTTGATTATGCAAATCTAAAGACAATGTAATATAATAGCTCTTAGTCTGAATTTAAAATGAGTAGTAGATTTTTTTCTAACAAATTTCAAAGTTATGTCTATTTCAACTCCTGTATCATGTGACAGCAATCAGCCAATCACAAATACATATACTTATATTCTGCAAATTTTTGCACATGCTCAGTAGGAGTTGATGACTCAATAAGTGTAAATATAAAAAGACTGTGCACATTTTGTTAATGGAAGCAAATTGGAAAGTTGTTTAAAATGCATTCTCTATCTGAATCATGAAAGTTTAGTTTTGATTTGAGTGTCCCTTTAATGTCCCTGTAAGAACAATAAAGCAACATTGCGTTATAGTGTTATTATTTATGTTAGCTTGCTTTTTGTTTTTAAAATGCCACTTCCCCCAATCTTAAATGCCTCCATGATTTTACCTGAGCCATTTACATTCTAAACAGAGATTGGTTATCCCATACCACAATCTCATGTGCATCTCTTCCTAATTGGCCACAGCAGAGGAGACAAGGAAATGGACCCCACTAATTTAGGATAATAAAATTACATTTTTAAAAATTAATTTTATGAGTTGAAATACGTGAGCTTAAAGGGATATGAAACCCCAAATATTTCTTTCATGATTCAGACAGAGCATGTGATTTTTTTTAAAAAAACTTTCCAATTTACTTCTATCAGTTTCCTTCGTTCTCTTGGTATCTTTTGTTGAAAAGCAGGGCATATGCTTAGGAGCCAGCCCCTTTCTAGGACACTATTGTGGCAGCAGTTTTGCAAGAATGTTATCCATTTGCGAGCGCACTAGAGGGCAGCACTTTTTCCTGGCATGTAGTGCTCCGGATGCCTACCTAGGTATCTTTTCAACACAGAATATCATGGGCTGGGAACAAAGCAAATTAAAAAATAGAAGTACATTGAAAACTTCTTTAAAATACTATGTTCTGTCTGAATCACAAAATAACTTTTGGGTTTCATATACCCTAAAATATCCCTTTAAATAAATTTGAGTTTACAAGTATTGTGCTGTAATATTCTAATACTGTATGTAAAATACCTGTATTGTATTGTAGTAGAATGTACCTGTTCATTTCTCTATGCCTGAGACCGTGTTATATAGGAAATAATCTTGTGATCTGCTATTGTGATCTTGAGCAGCTGGGAAACCATAAGAATGTAGCGTGACAGAACACAGGAGTGTTTATTAGGTTTGTGGCTGGGTTACTATATATATAGGAGTAACAATGAGGGTGGATCTGAAAAGAAGGAAATATGTTTGACATGGAGAATGGGATTTTTTAAAAATATATTTTATTAATCATATATGAAAACATAAATAGGTATGGCAAAGAAAAACAGAAATCATTTACACCGAGATTACGAGTTATGCGCGCAATAGGAAAATTAACGAACGCAACAAAAGTTGCGTTATTTAACCCCCTATAGTGCAGCCATTACAAGTTTTCAAACAGCCGGCTTGTGCGTGCGATATGGCTGCATTGAGCTCCATACCGCAGACAATACAAGCTCTGTTTTGACGTGCTCGTGCACGCTTTCCCCATAGACATCAAAGGGGAGAGCGGGTAAAAAAAAAGCTTAACACCTGCGATCGCGGAATGAAGCTCCGTAACGCAGCCCCATTGATGTCTATGGGGAAAAAAAGGTTACGTTTAAACTTAAGACCCTAACATAAACCCCAAGTCTAAACACCCCTAATCTGCTGCCCCTGACATCGTCGACACCTACATAATGTTAATAACCTCTAATCTTGAGCTCCCGATATTGCCACTACCTAAATAACGCTATTAATCCATAATCAGCCGTCCCCAACATCGCCGCCACTATACTAAAGTTATTAACACCTATTCACCTGAACCCCAACATCACCCACACTATAATAAATCTATTAACCCCTATCCCGCCACTCCCCAACATCGTCCCCACTAAATAAAGCTATTAACCCCTAAACCTCTGGCCTCCCACATCACTGCCACTAAATAAACCTATTAACCCCTAAACCGCCAGCCCCCCACATCGCAACAACCTAAGTTAAACTATATATTAACCCCTAAACCTAACTGTAACCCTAAACCTAACCCTAACACCCCCTAACTTTAACATAATTAAAATAGAGCTAAATTAAACTTACAATTATTTACTAAATAATTGCTATTTAAAACGAAATACCTGTGAAATAAAACCTAAGCTAGCTTAAAGGGATGGTAAACTCAGTATCGGTTGAATATGTAATCTGTATTGTCATACTCTATATTAATGTCCTGTGTAATTTCCATCTAAACATGAAATAGCAGTTTACCTTTTATTTTCCATATGCAGAATGTCTCCGTTCCGTAAATTCGCCAGCCCACCGTGACGTCACATTGATTTCCCCTGCCTGTGCCCAATCATCTCTCCAGTCGCTAGACAGGCTGTTAGCAATAACATTTTTAGCGCATGCGCCTTTACGATCATTCCCGACGATACTACCAACCAATCAAAAGCATCCAAATCCTGATAAGACTTTGCGCGTGCACGGTCTATTTCACGCATGCGTCTTATGTCAGTTTTCACATGGCACTCTCTGCACTCGAAAGTAAGGAATGTATTGTATACTTTTAGTTTAGGATACATTCCTTACTTGGAGCAGTGCCAGTAAGTACATCACACTAATTTCTATTGTCACTATGTTTGTTATGAAAATAAAGTATATACGATCTCAGTTGTTTTAATCATGCTGTAATGCAATGATGATGTTATACATGCGCATGCATTTAGTAATATAATTTCGTGAACGAGCACTAGGGATGACGTAAGGAGAGGGAGGAGAGAGGAGTAAACAGAAAGTTTGGTTACGGACATGTAAGAGGGGCGGAGCGAGGCGGGGAGCTGCGTTGCAAACATGATAACAAAATAAGAGTAAGATTACTTATAATTTACATTCGAAAATGAAAAACTAATAATGCGGTTTGATATTACATAACATTAACAATGTAAATATGTCATTTACAAATAAAAGAGTTTACCATCACTTTAAACTAATATTTATATTGTAGCTAGCTTAGGTTTTATTTTTATTTCACAGGTAAGTTTGTATTTATTTTAACTAAGTAGACTAGTTAGTAAATAGTTATTAACTATTTACTAACTACCTAGTTAAAATAAATACAAACTTACCTGTGAAATAAAACCTAACCTACCTTACACTAAAACCTAACATTACAAAAAATAAAAAAAACACTAAAATGACTAAAAATAAAAAACTTACCATTACAAAAAATAACAAACTTACGGCTAGATTACGAGTTTTGCGGTAAGAGGGGTGCGGTGCTAACTTGCACGTTATTGTCACCGCTCACTTACCTACAGCGCTGGTATTACATGTTTTTATAAACCCGGCGTTAAAAGACAAGTGAGCGCAGATCAAAATTGTGCTCCATACCGCACTCCAATACCAGCGCTGCTTAAGTCAGCGGTGAGCTGGTTGTACATGCTCGTGCACGATTTCCCCATAGACATCAATGGGGAGAGCCGGCTGAAAAAAAGTCTAACACCTGCAAAAAAGTAGCGTAAAGCTCCGTAACGCAGCCCCATTGATTCCTATGGGGAAACTAAATTTTTGTTTACACCTAACACCCTAACATGAACCCCGAGTCTAAACACCCCTAATCTTACACTTATTAATCTCTAATCTGCCGCCCCCGACATCGCCGACTCCTACATTATACTTATTAACCCCTAATTTGCCGCTCCGGACATCGCCGCCACTATAATAAACATATTAACCCCTAAACCGCCTCACTCCCGCATCACAAACATTAGTTAAATATTATTAACCCCTAATCTGCCGCCCCTAACATCGCCGCCACCTACCTACATTTATTAACCCCTAACCTGCCACCCCCAACGTCGCCGCCACTATACTAAAGTTATTAACCCCTAAACCTAAGTCTAACCCTAACACCCACTAACTTTAATATAATTAAAATAAATCTAAATAAAACCTACTATCATTAACTAAATAATTCCATTTTAAAACTAAATACTTACTATAAAATAAACCCGAAGCTAGCTACAATATAACTAATAGTTACATTGTAGTTAGCTTAGGTTTTATTTTTATTTTACAGGTAAGTTTGTATTTATTTTAACTAGGTAGAATAGTTAGTAAATAGTTATTAACTATTTACTAACTACCTAGCTAAAATAAATACAAATTTACCTGTAAAATAAAACCTAACCTGTCTTACACTAACACCTAACCTTACACTACAATTAAATAAATTAACTAAATTAAATACAATTAACTAAATTAAATACAAATACCTAAATTACACAAAATAAAAAACAAATTACAAGATCTTTAAACTAATTACACCTAATTTAATAGCCCTATCAAAATAAAAAAAGCCCCCCCAAAATAAAATAAAAAACCTAGCCTAAACTACCAATAGCCCTTAAAAGGGCCTTTTGTGGGGCATTGACCCAAAGAAATCAGCTCTTTTACCTGTAAAAAAAAATACAAACAACCCACCCACACAACCAACCCCCCAAATAAAACCCTAACTAAAAAAACTAAGCTCCCCATTGCCCTGAAAAGGGCATTTGGATGGGCATTGCCCTTAAAAGGGCATTTAGCTCTATTGCTGCCCAAACCCTAATCTAAAACTAAAACCCACCCAATAAACCCTTAAAAAAACCTAACACTAACCCCTGAAGATCCACTTACAGTTTTGAAGACCGGACATCCATCGTCAACGAAGCCGGGAGAAGTCCTCAACGAAGCGGCAAGAAGTCTTCAGCGAAGCCGGGAGAAGTCTTCATCCAAGCCGGGAGAAGTCTTCATCCAAGCCGGGAGAAGTGGTCCTCCAGACGGGCAGAAGTCTTCATCCAGACGGCGCGGAGCGGGTCCATCTTCAAGACATCCGGCGCGGAGCTTACTCTTCTTACGACGACTCCCGACGAATGAAGGTTCCTTTAAGTGACGTCATCCAAGATGGCGTCCCTTAGATTCCAATTGGCTGATAGAATTCTATCAGCCAATCGGAATTAAGGTTGGAACAGCCAATAGAATGCGAGCTCAATCCTATTGGCTGATTGGATTTTTTTCAACCTTAATTCCGATTGGCTGATAGAATTCTATCAGCCAATCGGAATCTAAGGGACGCCATCTTGGATGACGTCACTTAAAGGAACCTTCATTCGTCGGGAGTCGTTGTAAGAAGAGGATGCTCCTGGATGAAGACTTCTGCCCGTCTGGAGGACCACTTCTCCCGGCTTGGATGAAGACTTCTCCCGGCTTTGTTGAGGACTTCTTGCCGCTTCGTTGAGGACTTCTGTAAGTGGATCTTCGGGGGTTAGTGTTAGGTTTTTTAAGGGTTTATTGGGTGGGTTTTAGTTTTAGATTAGGGTTTGGGCAGCAATAGAGCTAAATGCCCTTTTAAAGGCAATGCCCATCTAAATGCCCTTTTCAGGGCAATGGGGAACTTAGGTTTTTTTAGTTAGGGTTTTATTTGGGGGGGTTGGTTGTATGGGTGGTGGGTTTTACTGTTGGGGGGTTGTTTGTATTTTTTTTACAGGTAAAAGAGATGATTTCTTTGGGACAATGCCCCGCAAAAGGCCCTTTTAAGGGCTATTGGTAGTTTAGTTTAGGCTAGGGTTTTTTTTATTTGGGGGGGGCTTTTTTTATTTTGATAGGGCTATTAGATTAGGTGTAATTAGTTTAAATATCTTGTAATTTGTTTTTTATTTTGTGTAATTTAGTGTTTGTTTGTTTTTGTAATTTAGGTATTTGTGTTTAATTTAGTTAATTGTATTTAATTTAGGTAATTTATTTAATTGTAGTGTAAGGTTAGGTGTTGGTGTAAGACAGGTTCTGTTTTATTTTACAGGTAAATTTGTATTTATTTTAGCTAGGTAGTTAGTAAATAGTTAATAACTATTTACTAACTATTCTACCTAGTTAAAATAAATACAAACTTACCTGTAAAATAAAAAAAAAACCTAAGCTAGCTACAGTGTAACTATTAGTTATATTGTAGCTAGCTTAGGGTTTATTTTATAGGTATTTAGCTTTAAATAGGAATAATTTAGGTAATGATAGTAGGTTTTATTTAGATTTATTTTAATTATTTTAAAGTTAGGGGGTGTTAGGGTTAGGGTTAGACTTAGGTTTAGGGGTTAATAAATTTAGTATAGTGGCGGCGACGTTGGGGGCGGCAGATTAGGGGTTAATAATATTTAACTAGTGTTTGCGATGCGGGAGTGCGGCAGTTTCGGGGTTAATATGTTTATTCTAGTGGCGGCAATGTCCGGAGCGGCAGATTAGGGGTTAATAATTTTATTTTAGTGTTTGTGATGCGGGAGGGCCTCGGTTTAGGGGTTAATAGGTTGTTTATGGGTGTTAGTGTACTTTTTAACACTTTAGTTATGAGTTTTATGCTACAGCTTTGTAGTGTAAAACTCATAACTACTGACTTTAGAATGCGTTACGAATCTTGCGGGATAGGCTGTACCGCTCACTTTTTGGCCTAAAAAAAAAGCTTGTAATACCGGCGCAATGGAAGTCCCATTGAAAAAAGACTTTACGAAAATTGCGTAAGTTAATTTGCTGTACGGCCAAAAAAGTGTGCGGGACAGCTGTACCTACAAGACTCGTAATACCAGCGGTAGTGAAAAAGCAGCTTTATGAGCCTTAACGCTGCTTTTTTACTCATACCGCAAAACTCGTACTCTAGCCGGAAATGATCTAAAACAATACAATTATTCCTATTCTAATACCCTTTAAAAAAAAAAAATCCCACCCAAAATAAAAAAGCTTAAGCTAGAATAAACTACCAAGGGCCCTTAAAAGGACCTCTTGTGGGCCCTTAAAGGGGCCTTTTGTAGGGCATTGTCCTAAAGTTAACAGCTCTTTTGCTATAAAACAAATACCCACTAACAGTATACAACCCCCACCCCCAAACCCACAAAATAAAAATAAAGTAAAACCTAATCTACCCATTGCCCTGAAAAGGGCATTTGTATGGGCAGTGCCCTTAAAAGGGCATTTAGATCTTTTTTCTGCCCTTAAAAGGGCATTCAGCTCTGTTATGAAACGCCCATGCCCTAATCTAAAAATAAAAACCCATCCCAAAATGAAAAAAATACATTACACAAAATAACAAACAAATTATAAAAAAAATAATAATATTCCTATTCTAATACCCATTTAAAAAAAAACACCCCAAAATAAAAAACCTAATCTAGAATAAACTACCAATAGCCCTTAAAAGGGCCTTTTGTAGGGCATTGCCCTAAGTTAAACACCTCTTTTGCCTGAAAAAAAAATACAAACACCACTAACATTACAAACCCCCACCCCCCCCCCAAACCCACAAAATAAAAAAAACTATCTAAAAAACCTAATCTACCCATTGCCCTAAAAAGAGCATTTGTATGGGCATTTAGCTCTTTTACCAAAAGCCCAAACCCTAAACTAAAAAAAAAAAACACTGAAAAAACCCTTAAAAAAACCTCCCTGAAGATCCACTTACAGTTTTTGAAGTCCCGATTTAACAATCTTCATCCAGGCGGCAAAGTCCTCATCCAGGCGGCTAAAAGTCTTTATCCAAGTGGCCTCTTCTATCTTCATCCAGAATGCGAAGTCCTCATCCAGGCGGTGAGAAGTCTTCATCCAGGCGTCCTCTTCTATCTTCATCCAGGCAGCATCTTCTATCTTCATCCCGGCGGCGCGGAGCGGGTCTGTCCTGAAGACATCCAGCGCGGAGCATCTTCTTCATACGGACGCCGCCGTACACTGAATCTTCAATGCAAGGTAAGCGATTCAAGATGGCATCCCTTGCATTCCTATTGGCTGATTTGATTTTGGAAATTCAAATCATCCAATAGGATGAGAGCTTCTGAAATTCTATTGGCTGTTCAAATCAGCCAATAGAATTTCATTAGCTCTCATCCTATTGGCTGATTTGAACAGCCAATAGGATTTCAGTAGCTCTCATCCTATTGGATGATTTGAATTTCCAAAATCAAATCAGCCAATAGGAATGCAAGGGACGCTAACTTGAGCAAGGGACGCCATTTTGGGTTTTACTGTTGGGGGGGTCTTTGTATTTTTTTTTTACAGGTAAAAGAGCTGTTTAACTTAGGGCAATGCCCTACAAAAGGCCATTTTAAGGGCTATTGGTAGTTTATTGTAGGCTAGGGTTTTTTTGTTTTGTTTTTTTGGGTGGGATTTTTTATTTTTATAGGGCTATTAGATTAGGTGTAATTCTTTTTTATTTTGGATAATTTCATTTGTTATTTTTAGTAATTTAGTATTTTTTTGTAATTAGATAGTTTAGGGTTAGAATTTTTTTAATGTGTATTTCTCCAACATTGGTGTGTCCGGTCCACGGCGTCATCCTTACTTGTGGGATATTCTCTTCCCCAACAGGAAATGGCAAAGAGTCCCAGCAAAGCTGGTCACATGATCCCTCCTAGGCTCCGCCCACCCCAGTCATTCACTTTGCCGTTGCACAGGCAACATCTCCACGGAGATGGTTAAGAGTTTTTTGGTGTTTAAATGTAGTTTTTATTCTTCTATCAAGTGTTTGTTATTTTAAAATAGTGCTGGTATGTACTATTTACTCTGAAACAGAAAAGGATGAAGATTTCTGTTTGTAAGAGGAAGATGATTTTAGCAGACAGTAACTAAAATCGGTTGCTGTTTCCACATAGGACTGTTGAGATGAAGTAACTTCAGTTGGGGGAAACAGTTAGCAGACTTTTCTGCTTAAGGTATGACTAGCCATATTTCTAACAAGACTGTGTAATGCTGGAAGGCTGTCATTTCCCCTCATGGGGACCGGTAAGCCATTTTCTTAGTCAAAAACAAACAGAATAAAGGGCTTATTATGGGCTAAAAAACTGGTAGACATTTTTATGGGCTAAATCGATTGCTTTATTTGTGCATATTATTCAGATTTAGGCTAATAATTGGCATTTATAATCTTGGGGAACGTTTATAAAACAGCAGGCACTGTATTGGACACCTTTTTCAGTCAGGGGGCCTTTCTAGTCATAGACTGAGCCTCATTTTCGCGCCATTAATGCGCAGTTGTTTTTTGAGAGCAGGGCATGCAGATGCATGTGTGAGGATCTAAGAATCTCTGAAAAAGCTTTTAGAAGGCGTCATTTGGTATCGTATTCCCCTCAGGGCTTGGTTGGGTCTTAGCAAAGACTATATCTGGGACTGTATAGGGGTTAAATTGAAAAACGGCTCCGGTTCCGTTATTTTAAGGGTTAAAGCTCTGAAATTTGGTGTGCAATACTTTTAAGGCTTTAAGACACTGTGGTGAAATTTTGGTAATTTTTGAACAATTCCTTCATACTTTTTCACATATTCAGTAATAAAGTGTTTTCTGTTTGAAATTTAAAGTGACAGTAACGGTTTTATTTTAAAACGTTTTTTGTGCTTTATTGACAAGTTTAAGCCTGTTTAACATGTCTGTACCTTCAGATAAGCTATGTTCTATATGTATGAAAGCCAATGTGTCTCCCCATTTAAATTTATGTGATAATTGTGCCATAGCGTCCAAACAAAGTAAGGACAGTACTGCCACAAATAATGATATTGCCCAAGATGATTCCTCAAATTAGGGGAGTAAACATGATAGTACATCATCTCCTACTGTGTCTACACCAGTTTTGCCCATGCAGGAGGCCCCTAGTACATCTAGTGCGCCAATACTTATTACCATGCAACAATTAACGGCTGTAATGGATAACTCCATAGCAAATCTTTTATCCAAAATGCCTACTTATCAGAGAAAGCGCGATTGCTCTGTTTTAAACACTGAAGAGTAAGAGGACGCTGATGATAATTGTTCTGTCATACCCTCACACCAATCTGAAGGGGCCATGAGGGAGGTTTTGTCTGAGGGAGAAATTTCAGATTCAGGAAAAATTTCTCATCAAGCTGAACCTGATGTTGTGACATTTAAATTTAAATTAGAACATCTCCGCGTACTGCTTAAGGAGGTGTTATCTACTCTGGATGATTGTGACAATTTGGTCATTCCAGAGAAATTATGCAAGATGGACAGGTTCCTAGAGGTTCCGGTGCCCCCCGACGCTTTTCCTATACCCAAGCGGGTGGCGGACATAGTAAATAAAGAGTGGGAAAAGCCCGGCATACCTTTTGTTCCTCCCCCTATATTTAAGAAATTATTTCCTATGGTCGACCCCAGAAAGGACTTATGGCAGACAGTCCCCAAGGTCGAGGGGGCAGTTTCTACTCTAAACAAACGCACTACTATTCCTATCGAAGATAGTTGTGCTTTCAAAGATCCTATGGATAAAAAATTGGAAGGTTTGCTTAAAAAGATTTTTGTACAGCAAGGCTACCTTCTACAACCAATTTCATGCATTGTTCCTGTCACTACGGCAGCGTGGTTCTGGTTCGAGGAACTAGAAAAGTCGCTCAGTAGAGAAACTCCATATGAGGAGGTTATGGACAGAGTTCACGCACTTAAATTGGCTAACTCTTTTAGATGCCGCTTTGCAATTAGCAAAATTAGCGGCGAAAAATTCAGGGTTTGCTATCGTGGCGCGCAGAGCGCTTTGGCTAAAGTCTTGGTCAGCGGATGTGTCATCCAAGACAAAATTGCTTAACATTCCTTTCAAAGGTAAAACTTTATTTGGACCTGATTTGGAAGAGATTATTTCAGACATCACTGGGGGAAAGGGCCACGCCCTTCCACAGGATAGGTCTTTTAAGGCTAAAAATAAACCTAATTTTCGTCCCTTTCGCAGAAATGGACCAGCCTCTAATTCTGCATCCTCTAAGCAAGAGGGTAATGCCTCACAACCCAAACCAGCCTGGAAACCAATGCAAGGCTGGAACAAGGGTAAGCAGGCCAAGAAGCCTGCCACTGCTAACAAAACAGCATGAAGGAGTAGCCCCCGATCCGGGACCGGATCTGGTGGGGGGCAGACTTTCTCTCTTTGCTCAGGCTTGGGCAAGAGATGTTCAGGATCCTTGGGCGCTAGAAATAGTTTCTCAAGGTTATCTCCTGGAATTCAAGGAACTACCCCCAAGGGGAAGGTTCCACAAGTCTCACTTATCCTCAAACCAAATAAAGAGACAGGCATTCTTACATTTTGTAGAAGACCTGTTAAAGATGGGAGTGATACACCCAGTTCCAATAAAGGAACAAGGAATGGGATTTTATTCCAATCTGTTCGTAGTTCCCAAAAAAGAGGGAACGTTCAGACCAATTTTGGATTTGAAGATCCTAAACAAATTTCTCAGGGTACCATCGTTCAAAATGGAAACCATTCGAACGATTCTACCCACCATCCAGGAAAGTCAATTTATGACTACCGTGGATCTAAAGGATGCGTACCTACATATCCCTATCCACAAGGAACATCATCAGTTCCTAAGGTTCGCTTTTCTGGACAAACATTACCAGTTTGTGGCTCTTCCATTCGGATTAGCCACTGCTCCAAGGATTGTCACAAAGGTGCTAGGGTCCCTTCTAGCGGTTCTAAGACCAAGGGGCATTGCAGTAGTACCTTACTTGGACGACATTCTAATACAAGCGTCGTCCCTGTCAAAGGCAAAGGCTCATACGGACATCGTTCTAGCCTTTCTCACATCTCACGGATGGAAGGTGAACAAAGAAAAGAGTTCTCTGTCCCCGTTAACAAGAGTTCCCTTCTTGGGAACAATAATAGATTCCTTAGAAATGAGGATTTTTCTGACAGAGGTCAGAAAATCAAAACTTCTAAGCTCTTGTCAAGTGCTTCATTCTGTTCCTCGTCCTTCCATAGCGCAGTGCATGGAAGTAATAGGATTGATGGTTGCAACAATGGACATAGTTCCCTTTGCACGAATTCATCTAAGACCATTACAACTGTGCATGCTCAAACAGTGGAATGGGGATTATACAGACTTGTCTCCAATGATTCAAGTAGATCAAAAGACCAGAGATTCACTCCGTTGGTGGCTGACCCTGGACCATCTGTCTCAGGGAATGAGCTTCCGCAGGCCAGAGTGGGTCATTGTCACGACCGACGCCAGTTTAGTGGGCTGGGGTGCGGTCTGAGAATCCCTGAAAGCTCAGGGTCTATGGTCTCGGGAGGAGTCTCTTCTCCCGATAAACATTCTGGAACTGAGAGCGATATTCAATGCTCTCAGAGCTTGGCCTCAACTAACAAAGGCCAAATTCATAAGGTTCCAATCAGACAACATGACGACTGTTGCTTATATCAATCATCAAGGGGGAACAAAGAGTTCCCTGGTGATGAAAGAAGTGACCAAAATAATTCAATGGGCGGAGGATCACTCCTGCCACTTGTCTGCGATCCACATCCCAGGAGTGGAAAATTGGGAAGCGGATTTTCTGAGTCGTCAGACATTTCATCCGGGGGAGTGGGAACTCCATCCGGAAATCTTTGCCCAAATAACTCAATTATGGGGCATTCCAGACATGGATCTGATGGCGTCTCGTCAGAACTTCAAGGTTCCTTGCTACGGGTCCAGATCCAGGGATCCCAAGGCGACTCTAGTAGATGCACTAGTAGCACCTTGGACTTTCAACCTAGCTTACGTATTCCCACCGTTTCCTCTCATTCCCAGGCTGATAGCCAGGATCAATCAGGAGAGGGCCTCGGTGATCTTGATAGCTCCTGCGTGGCCACGCAGGACTTGGTATGCAGACCTGGTGAATATGTCATCGGCTCCACCATGGAAGCTACCTTTGAGACAGGACCTTCTTGTTCAAGGTCCATTCGAACACCCAAATCTGGTCTCCCTCCAACTGACGGCTTGGAGATTGAACGCTTGATTCTATCAAAGCGTGGGTTTTCAGATTCGGTGATAGATACTCTGGTTCAGGCCAGAAAACCTGTAACTAGAAAAATTTACCATAAAATATGGAAAAAATATATCTGTTGGTGTGAATCCAAAGGATTCCCATGGAATAAGATAAAAATTCCTAAGATTCTCTCCTTTCTTCAAGAAGGTTTGGAGAAAGGATTATCTGCAAGTTCTCTAAAGGGACAGATCTCTGCTTTATCGGTCTTACTACACAAAAGACTGGCAGCTGTGCCAGATGTTCAAGCTTTTGTTCAGGCTCTGGTTAGAATCAAGCCTGTTTACAGACCTTTGACTCCTCCCTGGAGTCTAAATCTAGTTCTTTCAGTTCTTAAAGGGGTTCCGTTTGAACCCTTACATTCCATAGATATTAAGTTACTATCTTGGAAAGTTTTGTTTTTGGTTGCAATTTCTTCTGCTAGAAGAGTTTCAGAGTTATCTGCTCTGCAGTGTTCTCCTCCTTATCTGGTGTTCCATGCAGATAAGGTGGTTTTGCGTACTAAGCCTGGTTTTCTTCCTAAAGTTGTTTCTAACAAAAATATTAACCAGGAGATAGTTGTACCTTCTTTGTGTCCGAATCCAGTTTCAAAGAAGGAACGTTTGTTACACAATTTGGACGTTGTCCGTGCTCTAAAGTTCTATTTAGAGGCTACTAAAGATTTCAGACAAACATCTTCCTTGTTTGTTGTTTATTCTGGTAAAAGGAGAGGTCTAAAAGCGACTTCTACCTCTCTTTCCTTTTGGCTTAAAAGCATTATCCGATTGGCTTATGAGACTGCCGGACGGCAGCCTCCTGAAAGAATCACAGCTCACTCCACTAGGGCTGTGGCTTCCACATGGGCCTTCAAGAACGAGGCTTCTGTTGACCAGATATGTAAGGCAGCGACTTGGTCTTCACTGCACACTTTTGCGAAATTTTACAAATTTGATACTTTTGCTTCTTCGGAGGCTATTTTTGGGAGAAAGGTTTTGCAAGCTGTGGTGCCTTCCGTTTAGGTGACCTGATTTGCTCCCTCCCTTCATCCGTGTCCTAAAGCTTTGGTATTGGTTCCCACAAGTAAGGATGACGCCGTGGACCGGACACACCAATGTTGGAGAAAACAGAATTTATGCTTACCTGATAAATTACTTTCTCCAACGGTGTGTCCGGTCCACGGCCCGCCCTGGTTTTTTAATCAGGTCTGATGAATTATTTTCTCTAACTACAGTCACCACGGTACCATATGGTTTCTCCTATATATATTTCCTCCTGTCCGTCGGTCGAATGACTGGGGTGGGCGGAGCCTAGGAAGGATCATGTGACCAGCTTTGCTGGGACTCTTTGCCATTTCCTGTTGGGGAAGAGAATATCCCACAAGTAAGGATGACGCCGTGGACCGGACACACCGTTGGAGAAAGTAATTTATCAGGTAAGCATAAATTCTGTTTTTAGTTTAATTTAATTGGCAGTTAGTTTTAATTTTAGTTTAATACTTATATTATTTTAATTGTTAGTTTAAACTTAGTTTTTTTTTAATTTGACAGGTAAGTTTTAATTTAATTTAAGATATGGAAATTGTAATTTTAATATAAAGTTAGGGGGCGTTAGATTTAGGGGTTACTAGTTCAAATTGGTTTATTGCGATGTGGGGGCTTTCGGTTTAGGGGTTAATAGTTTAATTTAGTATATTTCTTTGTGGGGGGCTTGCGGTTTAGGGGTTATTAGATTTATTATAATGGCGGCAGTGTAGGGCTTAATTACTTTAGTATAGTGGGGGCGATGTGGGTGGACAGCAGATTAGGGGTTAATAATATTTAAATAGTGTTTGCGATGTGGGAGGACGGCGGTTTAGGGGTTAATAACTTTATTTTAATGGTGAAGATGTCGGGGAGCGGAGGAATAGGGGTTAATAAATTTTATTAGTGGCAATGTCGGGAGCGGCAGATTAGGGGTTAATAACTTAAAAATAGTATTTGCGATGCGGGAGGACCTCGGTTTAGGGGTTAATATGTAGTTTATGGATGTTAGTGTACTTTGTAACACTTTAGTTATGAGTTTTATGTTAGTTTGTAGCGTAAAACTCATAACTACTGCTTTTAGATTGTGAAACGGATCTTGACGGTATAGGCTGCAACACAAGCTTTTTAGCCTCACCGCAAAACTCGTAATGGCTGCGCTATGGAAGTCCCAAGAAAAAACGTAATTTTTATGTGTGGGACTGACGTTGCGTTACAGGCTAAAAGGCTTGCGGTACAGCTATACCGACAAGACTTGTAATGGCTGCGTTGCTGTTTTAACGCTGAAATTAAAAAAAATTCAGCGTTAAAACACGAACGCACAACTCGTAAACTATGTGATAGTGAGTGATGTACAATTTCGTAACGTGTATGATGATTATAACAAAAACTGAAAAGTTTAACACCAATTAATTTCTCTTGTTCATTAATTCAACAATACTCGGACATATTCTATATTTGGCGCAAGATTGGAGAGAGCAGTGGCGGAACTTCCAGGATCCAAAAGGTCGCATAAACCATTTGCGGACCCTGGAGATCCGCCACTTAGGACTCCAAGCAGCACCGTTTCCCTCTTAGGTGCCACAGTACTGTGCCAGCAGTCAGTGCCGGTATAAGCTCCTCCTCCATCCGGTCCCTAACGCACGTGGCCCTCACGGTGCTCACCCACCCCTCTAGCCTAGGCTCTTCCATCCCGGCCGGCACAGTGACAGAGCAGACACTGTGCATGTGTCTTCAAGTTCAGCAGTCCGGTTATTGAGGACTAAGTTCAAGATAGCATGCCGTATGTCACCCCGCTCTGGCGCTCCTCAATCCTTCCTTGGTGGGCGCTCTCCTCTGTGACTGTGAGTACCGGGTTGTTAGGGAACTGGCCTGGCTGCATGTGTCCCATATGATTTAACCATGGAATTAAATGTATATATTTATATATATATTTATATATATACAGTATATATATATTATTCAAAAAAAGAGAGCAGTCGATAATGGTAACAAGGCGCTCTGCTAGACTTAGTTTCTCCAATAGGTGAAAACAGTTTATGAACAGTTTTTTGTATGCTGTAAAAATGGATTTCTTTTGGAAACAGACTTCTTGTTGTGTGATAATGAAGTAAGTAATTCCTGCTTACCAGCTTAAACCCCAATCTTATGAGGTAAGGTTTTCGCTCTGTTTGGGTAAAGCTGACTGTGTCTTTTAATCCCTGCGTGATGACCTCCGAATTTCCTAGACCGCTTGTTATTCACTTGGTATTGAGGGAGCCACACAAATTCAATGGGAATCTTGGACTCTCTGTTGTTCTTTCAAATGTTGGTGAGAATCTCTATCCTCTCAGGTGGTGAGAATCTCTGTCCTAGTTTAGGTTCCCGAGGAGAGAGCACAACCGAACAAGTCTTCCAAGCAGAAGGGTGCAGTGTAAGGCTTTAGTAACCTAAACTAAAGCCCTTAAACTACATTCTTCCTGCTTGGAAGACTATGTATGTAGTAAATATATATATATATATATATATATATAGTAGGCTGTAAACAAAAATTGCGAATGATTAACCCATAAAAAGTTTTAATATGAAATGATTATTAACACAATATTTTTTTTTATATGTATATTTATATGTATTCTTATATATACAGTTGGCTTTTTATCATTTATATTGTGATTTATTTATGTAATGATAATATAAATTGTAGTGATAATGTGCACACATTATAATATTACGGTTCTCTGTTGTTACTGTACATGGCAGTGTATGATATCTGCAAATAAAGTTTATTTTGTAAACCATCTTTTTCCTGTGAGCATTTCCCATTAGGAAAACCTACCCTATGTTGGTATTTTCTCTTTCTAAGAGACAAAAATGATTTCAAAAACCTTCCATTAGATTAATAAAGGTTTTTGAAAACGTGAGAGGTTCAAGATCCTATACTTAAATGTAAGTTGATGCTTACAATATATGTTGTACTGTGTATAAAGCTTTGTATCAAATTCTGCTTTCTTCTCTGTGCATGTGCCCCTTGCCTCTTTTACTAATGATTTAGAGAGGTGATGGGAGCAATAACTTATAGAGAAACAAATATAGGTCACATTAAAGGTGGAAAAAGTTCTGAAATGATTTATCTTTGTCTCATTTTTTTACATCAAATAAACCTGACATTTTAACAGGGGTGTGTAGACTTTTTATATCCACTGTATATATTGTGTATGTTTATATTGCGCATGTGTGTATATATGTATATATATATAATATATATATATATATATAGTGTGTGTGTGTATATATATATATATATATATATATATATATATGTGTATATTATTTATAAAATATTTTACCAGGAAGGATACATTGAGATTTCTCTCGTTTTCAAGTATGTCCTAGGTCCATAAAACATTGCATTGATACAATAGGGTACAATAAAATACAATAACAATATTAATACATAATATATGCAAAATTTAACATAGAACAGGTAGGAAATATATAATCAACCATGACAGGTGCATTCTGTTTTGAGATATGTAGAGAGGGATCTCTTAAAGGATTTTAGGCTTGGGGAAGGTTTGAAAGTGTGTGGGAGGTCGTTCCATAAGTGTGGTGCTCTGTAGGAAAAGGAGGATCGAACTGCTTTCTTTTTGTATGGAGGCAGACTAAATAATGTTCTGGTACTGGATCGGAGGTTATGGGAGGTGGGAATAGCCGGGGAGAGCATTCTGCTCAGGTAGGGTGGGAGCTTCCCAGAAAGGCTCTTAAACACAAGGCTGGAAAGATGAAGGGTGCGTCTGGATTCCAGCAACATCCAGTTTAGTTCTTTTAGCATGTCACAATGGTGGGTCCTGTTGTTACATTGTAGCACAAAGCACCAGAACGAGTTATACAATGTATTAAGTTTATAAAGGTGAGTTTGCGGTGCAGGTGCATATACTACATCCCCATAATCCATGATCGGCATCAGCATTTGCTGTACAATCTTTTCCTTTACTGTAGGGCTTAGACAGGATTTGTTTCTGTTCAGGGCACCTAGTTTTTGATAGAGTTTAGATGCAAGTTTTTGGGTATGTATCCAGATACCAAGGATTCGTTAATTTGGGTTGTGACAGGTTTAGCAATTGCCGGCGCACTGAGCTTCAACAGCATTGCTGGGATTTGATCAGGTTCAGACTGGTTTTTCATTTTTAGATTATTAAGGTGTTTCTTAACGACACTGATGGGTACAGGTCTAAAATTTAACTTCTCTATATTGGGCCTTTGCAGATTTAGAGGGGGCTGATCCACATTTGTAGTTTCAGGATGCGTGTCATTTATTAGTTTGTCAATCAGGGTGGTGGAGCATCCGACAAAATAATTGTTAAAGGCATTTTCTACTTCTAAGGGAAGTTGCAGGGTTTGGTTGTCCACTTTGACAGTGGAGGGTTGGGAGTGGATTGGTGGAGTGTGTAAGTTATTTATGATTTTCCAAAACTTTCTAGGGTTTGATATGTTATTATTCAGATTTTCACAGAAATATTGGGCCTTGGCCAATTTTGTTTGTTTAGTGCATATATTTCGCCATTGTCTATATACACAGTGATCGTTCATAGAGCTGGTATGCTTGAACTTTGACCACAATGAATCCCGAAACTGGTACATTTGAATGAGGTCAGCTGTGATCTAATTCAAGTGTGCTCCTTTTACTCTCACCGTACGCAGCGGGGCATGTAAATTCCAAACTTGTAGGAGTTCAGACTGAAGGAATTCAACTGCAGAGTCCAGATCTGGGATTTGGTATAATCTGTGCCAGGGGAGGTTCTTGATGTCATTTAGAAATGATTGAAGATTACATTTTTTGAAGGACCAGGTAATTTTAACCTTGGGAGAGGATTTAGTAGCCTTTATTTTGCACATGCAGTACACTAAGCAGTGGTCACTGAAACTGTTAGGTAGAACACCTGGATTCGGTCGGGAGAAGTGGAGAGAATCCAATCGAGCAGGGTGTGATTATGGCTTTTGATGTTTATGTGATTTGGGGAGGAGATTAATTGCGTTAGCTGCAAGGATTTAAACAGCAAGCAACAACTATTATTTTTTGGATTCAGCCAATCAATATTAAAATCTCCAAAAAACTAAATTTTCACTTTTTGGGTTTTGAGCTAAGGTTTCACTAAGGAGATGTGCTATGTCAGAAATGGAATGCACAGGGGAGCTAGGTGAGCAGTAGTTTCCTGCAACAATGATTGATTTACTGCACGGGATCTCAATTGTGCCAGAAAGGAAATCAAAGGTGGCAAGAGAGCTATGTTTTTGTAAGGGGGTGTACTTTATGGAATTGTCAACATAAATTACAATGCCGCCTCCTCTTTTTACTCTGTCATTTCTATGGCATGAATACCCATGTATTGCAATGGCAGAGTCAGGTATTTTTGCAGTTAGCCACGATTCAGAAATCACAATGATTTTGGGCTTGTATTGTAAACACAAACGGCTAGATTTAGAGTTTGGCGTTAGCCGTGAAAACCAGCGTTAGAGGCTCCTAACGCTGGTTTTAGGCTACCGCCGGTATTTGGAGTCACTCAAAATAGGGTCTAACGCTCACTTTTCAGCCGCGACTTTTCCATACCGCAGATCCCCTTACGTCGATTGCGTATCCTATCTTTTCAATGGGATCTTCCTAACTCCGGTATTTAGAGTCGTGTCTGAAGTGAGCGTTAGACATCTAACGACAAAACTCCAGCCGCAGGAAAAAAGTCAGTAGTTAAGAGCTTTCTGGGCTAACGCCGGTTTATAAAGCTCTTAACTACTGTACTCTAAAGTACACTAACACCCATAAACTACCTATGTACCCCTAAACCGAGGTCCCCCCACATCGCCGACACTCGAATACATTTTCTCCAACATAGGTGTGTCCGGTCCACGGCGTCATCCTTACTTGTGGGATATTCTCTTCCCCAACAGGAAATGGCAAAGAGCCCAGCAAAGCTGGTCACATGATCCCTCCTAGGCTCCGCCTACCCCAGTCATTCTCTTTGCCGTTGTACAGGCAACATCTCCACGGAGATGGCTTAGAGTTTTTTAGTGTTTAACTGTAGTTTTTATTATTCAATCAAGAGTTTGTTATTTTAAAATAGTGCTGGTATGTACTATTTACTCAGAAACAGAAAAGAGATGAAGATTTCTGTTTGTATGAGGAAAATGATTTTAGCAACCGTCACTAAAATCCATGGCTGTTCCACACAGGACTGTTGAGAGCAATTAACTTCAGTTGGGGGAACAGTGAGCAGTCTCTTGCTGCTTGAGGTATGACACATTCTAACAAGACGATGTAATGCTGGAAGCTGTCATTTTCCCTATGGGATCCGGTAAGCCATGTTTATTAAGATAGTAAATAAGGGCTTCACAAGGGCTTATTAAGACTGTAGACTTTTTCTGGGCTAAATCGATTCATTATTAACACATATTTAGCCTTGAGGAATCATTTAATCTGGGTATTTTGATAAGATTATATCGGCAGGCACTGTTTTAGACACCTTATTCTTTAGGGGCTTTCCCAAATCATAGGCAGAGCCTCATTTTCGCGCCGGTGTTGCGCACTTGTTTTTGAGAGGCATGACATGCAGTCGCATGTGAGAGGAGCTCTGATACTTAGAAAAGACTTTCTGAAGGCGTCATTTGGTATCGTATTCCCCTTTGGGCTTGGTTGGGTCTCAGCAAAGCAGATACCAGGGACTGTAAAGGGGTTAAAGTTAAAAACGGCTCCGGTTCCGTTATTTTAAGGGTTAAAGCTTCCAAATTTGGTGTGCAATACTTTTAAGGCTTTAAGACACTGTGGTGAAAATTTGGTGAATTTTGAACAATTCCTTCATATTTTTTCGCAATTGCAGTAATAAAGTGTGTTCAGTTTAAAATTTAAAGTGACAGTAACGGTTTTATTTTAAAACGTTTTTTGTACTTTGTTATCAAGTTTATGCCTGTTTAACATGTCTGAACTACCAGATAGACTGTGTTCTGAATGTGGGGAAGCCAGAATTCCTTCTCATTTAAATAAATGTGATTTATGTGACAATGACAATGATGCCCAAGATGATTCCTCAAGTGAGGGGAGTAAGCATGGTACTGCATCATTCCCTCCTTCGTCTACACGAGTCTTGCCCACTCAGGAGGCCCCTAGTACATCTAGCGCGCCAATACTCCTTACTATGCAACAATTAACGGCTGTAATGGATAATTCTGTCAAAAACATTTTAGCCAAAATGAACACTTATCAGCGTAAGCGCGACTGCTCTGTTTTAGATACTGAAGAGCATGACGACGCTGATAATAATGGTTCTGAAGGGCCCCTAAACCAGTCTGATGGGGCCAGGGAGGTTTTGTCTGAGGGAGAAATTACTGATTCAGGGAACATTTCTCAACAAGCTGAACCTGATGTGATTACGTTTAAATTTCAGTTGGAACATCTCCGCATTCTGCTTAAGGAGGTATTATCCACTCTGGATGATTGTGACAAGTTGGTCATCCCAGAGAAACTATGTAAAATGGACAAGTTCCTAGAGGTCCCGGGGCTCCCAGAAGCTTTTCCTATACCCAAGCGGGTGGCGGACATTGTAAATAAAGAATGGGAAAGGCCCGGTATTCCTTTCGTCCCTCCCCCCATTTTTAAAAATTGTTTCCTATGGTCGACCCCAGAAAGGACTTATGGCAGACAGTCCCTAAGGTCGAGGGAGCGGTTTCCACTTTAAACAAACGCACCACTATACCCATAGAAGATAGTTGTGCTTTCAAAGATCCTATGGATAAAAAATTAGAAGGTTTACTTAAAAAGATGTTTGTTCAGCAGGGTTACCTTCTACAACCAATTTCATGCATTGTCCCTGTCGCTACAGCCGCGTGTTTCTGGTTCGATGAGCTGATAAAGGCGGTCGATAGTGATTCTCCTCCTTATGAGGAGATTATGGACAGAATCAATGCTCTCAAATTGGCTAATTCTTTCACCCTAGACGCCACTTTGCAATTGGCTAGGTTAGCGGCTAAGAATTCTGGGTTTGCTATTGTGGCGCGCAGAGCGCTTTGGTTGAAATCTTGGTCAGCTGATGCGTCTTCCAAGAACAAGCTACTTAACATTCCTTTCAAGGGGAAAACGCTGTTTGGCCCTGACTTGAAAGAGATTATCTCTGATATCACTGGGGGTAAGGGCCACGCCCTTCCTCAGGATCGGCCTTTCAAGGCAAAAAATAAACCTAATTTTCGTCCCTTTCGTAGAAACGGACCAGCCCAAAGTGCTACGTCCTCTAAGCAAGAGGGTAATACTTCTCAAGCCAAGCCAGCTTGGAGACCAATGCAAGGCTGGAACAAGGGAAAGCAGGCCAAGAAACCTGCCACTGCTACCAAGACAGCATGAAATGTTGGCCCCCGATCCGGGACCGGATCTGGTGGGGGGCAGACTCTCTCTCTTCGCTCAGGCTTGGGCAAGAGATGTTCTGGATCCTTGGGCGCTAGAAATAGTCTCCCAAGGTTATCTTCTGGAATTCAAGGGGCTTCCCCCAAGGGGGAGGTTCCACAGGTCTCAGTTGTCTTCAGACCACATAAAAAGACAGGCATTCTTACATTGTGTAGAAGACCTGTTAAAAATGGGAGTGATTCATCCTGTTCCATTAGGAGAACAAGGGATGGGGTTCTACTCCAATCTGTTCATAGTTCCCAAAAAAGAGGGAACGTTCAGACCAATCTTAGATCTCAAGATCTTAAACAAGTTTCTCAAGGTTCCATCGTTCAAGATGGAAACCATTCGAACTATTCTTCCTTCCATTATCTACATATTCCTATCCACAAGGAACATCATCGGTTCCTAAGGTTCGCATTCCTGGACAAGCATTACCAGTTCGTGGCGCTTCCTTTCGGATTAGCCACTGCTCCAAGGATTTTCACAAAGGTACTAGGGTCCCTTCTAGCTGTGCTAAGACCAAGGGGCATTGCTGTAGTACCTTACTTGGACGACATTCTGATTCAAGCGTCGTCCCTTCCTCAAGCAAAGGCTCACACGGACGTTGTCCTGGCCTTTCTCAGATCTCACGGATGGAAAGTGAACGTGGAAAAGAGTTCTCTATCTCCGTCAACAAGGGTTCCCTTCTTGGGAACAATAATAGACTCCTTAGAAATGAGGATTTTTCTGACAGAGGCCAGAAAAACAAAACTTCTAGACTCTTGTCGGATACTTCATTCCGTTCCTCTTCCTTCCATAGCGCAGTGCATGGAAGTGATAGGTTTGATGGTAGCGGCAATGGACATAGTTCCTTTTGCGCGCATTCATCTAAGACCATTACAACTGTGCATGCTCAGTCAGTGGAATGGGGACTATACAGACTTGTCTCCGAAGATACAAGTAAATCAGAGGACCAGAGACTCACTCCGTTGGTGGCTGTCCCTGGACAACCTGTCACAAGGGATGACATTCCGCAGACCAGAGTGGGTCATTGTCACGACCGACGCCAGTCTGATGGGCTGGGGCGCGGTCTGGGGATCCCTGAAAGCTCAGGGTCTTTGGTCTCGGGAAGAATCTCTTCTACCGATAAATATTCTGGAACTGAGAGCGATATTCAATGCTCTCAAGGCTTGGCCTCAGCTAGCGAGGGCCAAGTTCATACGGTTTCAATCAGACAACATGACAACTGTTGCGTACATCAACCATCAGGGGGGAACAAGGAGTTCCCTAGCGATGGAAGAAGTGACCAAAATCATTCTATGGGCGGAGTCTCACTCCTGCCACCTGTCTGCTATCCACATCCCAGGAGTGGAAAATTGGGAAGCGGATTTTCTGAGTCGTCAGACATTGCATCCGGGGGAGTGGGAACTCCATCCGGAAATCTTTGCCCAAGTCACTCAACTGTGGGGCATTCCAGACATGGATCTGATGGCCTCTCGTCAGAACTTCAAAGTTCCTTGCTACGGGTCCAGATCCAGGGATCCCAAGGCGGCTCTAGTGGATGCACTAGTAGCACCTTGGACCTTCAAACTAGCTTATGTGTTCCCGCCGTTTCCTCTCATCCCCAGGCTGGTAGCCAGGATCAATCAGGAGAGGGCGTCGGTGATCTTGATAGCTCCTGCGTGGCCACGCAGGACTTGGTATGCAGATCTGGTGAATATGTCATCGGCTCCACCATGGAAGCTACCTTTGAGACGAGACCTTCTTGTTCAGGGTCCGTTCGAACATCCGAATCTGGTCTCACTCCAGCTGACTGCTTGGAGATTGAACGCTTGATCTTATCGAAGCGAGGGTTCTCAGATTCTGTTATCGATACTCTTGTTCAGGCCAGAAAGCCTGTAACTAGAAAGATTTACCACAAAATTTGGAAAAAATATATCTGTTGGTGTGAATCTAAAGGATTCCCTTGGGACAAGGTTAAGATTCCTAAGATTCTATCCTTCCTTCAAGAAGGATTGGAAAAAGGATTATCTGCAAGTTCCCTGAAGGGACAGATTTCTGCCTTGTCTGTGTTACTTCACAAAAAGCTGGCAGCTGTGCCAGATGTTCAAGCCTTTGTTCAGGCTCTGGTTAGAATCAAGCCTGTTTACAAACCCTTGACTCCTCCTTGGAGTCTCAACTTAGTTCTTTCAGTTCTTCAGGGGGTTCCGTTTGAACCCTTACATTCCGTTGATATTAAGTTATTATCTTGGAAAGTTTTGTTTTTGGTTGCAATTTCTTCTGCTAGAAGAGTTTCAGAATTATCTGCTCTGCAGTGTTCTCCTCCTTATCTGGTGTTCCATGCAGATAAGGTGGTTTTACGTACTAAACCTGGTTTTCTTCCAAAAGTTGTTTCTAACAAAAACATTAACCAGGAGATTATCGTACCTTCTCTGTGTCCGAAACCAGTTTCGAAGAAGGAACGTTTGTTGCACAACTTGGATGTTGTTCGCGCTCTAAAATTCTATTTAGATGCTACAAAGGATTTTAGACAAACATCTTCCTTGTTTGTTGTTTATTCCGGTAAAAGGAGAGGTCAAAAAGCAACTTCTACCTCTCTCTCTTTTTGGATTAAAAGCATCATCAGATTGGCTTACGAGACTGCCGGACGGCAGCCTCCCGAAAGAATCACAGCTCATTCCACTAGGGCTGTGGCTTCCACATGGGCCTTCAAGAACGAGGCTTCTGTTGATCAGATATGTAGGGCAGCGACTTGGTCTTCACTGCACACTTTTACCAAATTTTACAAGTTTGATACTTTTGCTTCTTCTGAGGCTATTTTTGGGAGAAAGGTTTTGCAAGCCGTGGTGCCTTCCATTTAGGTGACCTGATTTGCTCCCTCCCTTCATCCGTGTCCTAAAGCTTTGGTATTGGTTCCCACAAGTAAGGATGACGCCGTGGACCGGACACACCTATGTTGGAGAAAACAGAATTTATGTTTACCTGATAAATTACTTTCTCCAACGGTGTGTCCGGTCCACGGCCCGCCCTGGTTTTTTAATCAGGTCTGATAATTTATTTTCTTTAACTACAGTCACCACGGTATCATATGGTTTTTCCTATGCAAATATTCCTCCTTAACGTCGGTTGAATGACTGGGGTAGGCGGAGCCTAGGAGGGATCATGTGACCAGCTTTGCTGGGCTCTTTGCCATTTCCTGTTGGGGAAGAGAATATCCCACAAGTAAGGATGACGCCGTGGACCGGACACACCGTTGGAGAAAGTAATTTATCAGGTAAACATAAATTCTGTTTTTTTAACCCCTAATCTGCCGACCGCCACCTACGTTATCCTTATGTACCCCTAATCTGCTGCCCCTAACACCGCCGACCCCTATATTATATTTATTAACCCCTAATCTGCCCCCCACAACGTCGCCTCCACCTGCCTACACTTATTAACCCCTAATCTGCCGACCGGACCTGAGCGCTACTATAATAAAGTTATTAACCCCTAATCCGCCTCACTAACCCTATATTAAATAGTATTAACCCCTAATCTGCCCTCCCTAACATCGCCGACACCTAACTTCAATTATTAACCCCTAATCTGCCGACCGGAGCTCACCGCTATTCTAATAAATGGATTAACCCCTAAAGCTAAGTCTAACCCTAACACCCCCTTAGTTAAATATAATTTAAATCTAACGAAATAAATTAACTCTTATTAAATAAATTATTCCTATTTAAAGCTAAATACTTACCTGTAAAACAAATCCTAATATAGCTACAATATAAATTATATTTATATTATAGCTATTTTAGGATTTATATTTATTTTACAGGTAACTTTGTATTTATTTTAACCAGGTACAATAGCTATTAAATAGTTAAGAACTATTAAATAGCTAAAATAGTTAAAATAATTACAAATTTACCTGTAAAATAAATCCTAACCTAAGTTACAATTAAAACCAACACTACACTATCAATAAATTAATTAATTAAATAAACTACCTACAATTACCTACAATTAACCTAACACTACACTATCAATAAATTAATTAAATAAACTACCTACAATTAACCTAACACTACACTATCAATAAATTAATTAAATACAATTCCTACAAATAAATACAATTAAATAAACTTGCTAAAGTACAAAAAATAAAAAAGAACTGTTACAAAAAATAAAAAAATATCTACAAACATAAGAAAAATATTACAACAATTTTAAACTAATTACACCTACTCTAAGCCCCC
Organism: Bombina bombina; assembly: GCF_027579735.1. Classification (NCBI taxonomy): domain Eukaryota; kingdom Metazoa; phylum Chordata; class Amphibia; order Anura; family Bombinatoridae; genus Bombina; species Bombina bombina. Next base: position 1,355,906,975 of record NC_069500.1, read on the forward strand.
TAATAAAACAACAAAGCCCCCCAAAATAAAAAATGCCCTACCCTATTCTAAATTACTAAAGCTAAAAGCTCTTTTACCTTACCAGCCCTGAACAGGGCCCTTTGCGGGGCATGCCCCAAGAAGTTCAGCTCTTTTGCCTGTAAAAAAAAAACATACTATTGTATGGTTTTTTTTTACAGGCAAAAGAGCTGAACTTCTTGGGGCATGCCCCGCAAAGGGCCCTGTTCAGGGCTGGTAAGGTAAAAGAGCTTTTAACTTTAGTAATTTAGAATAGGGTAGGGCATTTTTTATTTTGGGGGGCTTTGTTGTTTTATTAGGGGCCTTAGAGTAGGTGTAATTAGTTTAAAATTGTTGTAATATTTTTCTTATGTTTGTAGATATTTTTTTATTTTTTGTAACTTAGTTTTTTTTATTTTTTATACTTTAGCAAGTTTATTTAATTGTATTTATTTGTAGGAATTGTATTTAATTAATTTATTGATAGTGTAGTGTTAGGTTAATTGTAGGTAGTTTATTTAATTAATTTATTGATAGTGTAGTGTTAGGTTAATTGTAGGTAATTGTAGGTAGTTTATTTAATTAATTAATTTATTGATAGTGTAGTGTTAGTTTTAATTGTAACTTAGGTTAGGATTTATTTTACAGGTAAATTTGTAATTATTTTAACTATTTTAGCTATTAAATAGTTCTTAACTATTTAATAGCTATTGTACCTGGTTAAAATAAATACAAAGTTACCTGTAAAATAAATATAAATCCTAAAATAGCTATAATATAAATATAATTTATATTGTAGCTATATTAGGATTTGTTTTACAGGTAAGTATTTAGCTTTAAATAGGAATAATTTATTTAATAAGAGTTATTTTATTTCGTTAGATTTAAATTATATTTAACTAAGGGGGTGTTAGTGTTAGGGTTAGACTTAGCTTTAGGGGTTAATCCATTTATTAGAATAGCGGTGAGCTCCGGTCGGCAGATTAGGGGTTAATAATTGAAGTTAGGTGTCGGCGATGTTAGGGAGGGCAGATTAGGGGTTAATACTATTTAATATAGGGTTAGTGAGGCGGATTAGGGGTTAATAACTTTATTATAGTAGCGCTCAGGTCCGGTCGGCAGATTAGGGGTTAATAAGTGTAGGCAGGTGGAGGCGACGTTGAGGGGGGCAGATTAGGGGTTAATAAATATAATATAGGGGTCGGCGGTGTTAGGGGCAGCAGATATGGGGTACATAAGGATAACGTAGGTGGCGGCGCTTTGCGGTCGGCAGATTAGGGGTTAATTATTGTAGGTAGGTGGAGGCGACGTTGTGGGGGGCAGATTAGGGGTTAATAAATATAATATAGGGGTCGGCGATGTTAGGGAACCAGATTAGGGGTACATAGGGATAATGTAAGTAGCGGCGGTTTACGGAGCGGAAGATTAGGGGTTAAAAATAATATGCAGGGGTCAGCGATAGCGGGGGCGGCAGATTAGGGGTTAATAAGTGTAAGGTTAGGGGTGTTTAGACTCGGGGTACATGTTAGAGTGTTAAGTGCAGACGTAGGAAGGGTTACCGCATAGCAAACAATGGGGCTGCGTTAGGAGCTGAACGCAGCTTTTTTGCAGGTGTTAGGTTTTTTTTCAGCTCAAACAGCCCCATTGTTTCCTATGGGGGAATCGTGCACGAGCACGTTTTTGAGGCTGGCCGCGTCTGTAAGCAACTCTGGTATCGAGAGTTGAAGCTGCGTTAAAAATGCTCTACGCTCCTTTTTTGGAGCCTAACGCAGCCTTTATGTGGACTCTCAATACCAGAGTTATTTTTATGGTGCGGCCAGAAAAAAGCCGGCGTTAGTTTTTCGGGTCGTTACCGACAAAACTCCAAATCTAGCCGAAAGCTTGTAGTGCATCGATTTTTGGTAGTAAGCTGCGGATATTACAGTGCACAAAGGAGAGGCCTTTTTTAACTGGAAGGCTAGGAATGGAATTTGTTGGGGGACCAGGGTTAGACTCTACATCATTTGCAAGGGCAAGTAACATAAGGAATAGGAATTTGGACATAGTTTTTGTTTGGCCATATAGTGAATGGGATACTTTTTGTGAGGTGGGGAAGGAGGGTTATTTTTTATAACTCTCCACCCACACTTAGCAGATAAGTTACAGCAACAAAGCAGGCCATGGTGTATGATAATTTGTTTTCCAGTTTGAGGTGTGTGCTTATGGCGGTAATGATGTGAACAAAATTGGAGTGAGAAAAGGGTTATCACGAATATCAGTATGGTAATATTTGGATTCATGTTAGTGGTATGAGGTGTGTAGATGAAAATAAAACAAAAATAATACAATAATTTAAAAAAATAAAAATAAAAGTATATACTATCGATGTGGGATATATAGCTATTTGTAGGGAGAGAGGGTATGTATTCTATAGAGTTAAGTGAATGGAAGGATATGCTGATCAGTGTTGTTCAGTATATGTATATATGTGTGTGTGTATATATATATATATATATATAGTTATAGTACTAGACAAAAGTCTTAGGCCACCACCAGGTTTGTTGTTTTAGCAAAGTTTTAATGACCATCCATATTTATTTTTCTGTCTCTTTATTAAAGTGATTGCAAACTTTAATGAATTAAAGCCCAGTATCAAAAATTATCTTAAAAACAGGGGCAATTTAACTCATTAAAGTTTACAAAGACGCTTATTTTTTTAAATACTTAGCATTTAGTTATGGTAAACATAACACCAATCCTCCGCCCGCAGCTCTGGCTTCCTCCAATCATTGCATGCCCCCTTTGGCGCCCATCAGTAAATTAGGTAGACTGATATTTGCTCAAATAACAACTAAAGTCAAAATGAATGTTTCATGATTCAGATAAAGCATTCAATTTAAACAAAAAAAAGTTCCGGGGGGGGGGGGGGGCATGTCTTAGCAGCGACTGTGGACGGTCGCATCTTCTTAGTGCTCCTGCTGAATATCCAACAAACCGCCGGTGTAGGATAACTATCACAGTGAATCTGCACATAAAATAACCAGTACTACTAGAACATTGGTCAGAACTATAAAATGTAAGTCATTCGCTGTATTTCGGACACTGGAACACAAGATCGTGCAACTAAGGCCTGGAGCAGTGGCTCAAGACAGGTGGCGCTACCCCCCTCGGTACACCTCGGTACACTGACAGAACTGGTTGCAACAAAATACTTATTCACCACATCCTCACAGCAATAAAAAAGAAAGAAAGATGGAAACACTCACTGGTATTGATGTAGAGAACTTCTTATTACAATACAGTCAAATCGATGTTAAATTGGCGCTATGCGCTGATGACCGTGTAACTTGTAACTTTATACAATTTCATCTAACATTTTCAAGGGTAGTATCCACTTTGTATCAAGTGTGCGATAAAGAAAAGATACAACATGGTATCAGCAGTCTTTTCAACATCTTTAACACAGACTTCTCACGGGTAGCAAGACTTTTTGGCCAACCTCACCTGTAATACTCAGACGCTTCGTCCTCCTCTAGACACGGTTAAAACAACTGTGATTCTGTGGTTTCACAGCATGTATGGTTCTTTTTTGGGGTTCTTCACTTGCCATTTGTGCTGCAGTGCATCAAAACACCCGTTCGTCTATTCAGCGTGGTTGCTTGCTCCGCCTGTTCGTAGCTCTTACGTCATCAGTGACTCATCAGACATATTAATGTTAATGTTTAACCGATACTTTACAATATCACAATAAACTCCTTGAATAACAGAGAGCACTGCAGCCTGCAGCACAAAACAAAACAATGTGATGGATCATGCAGCATGTCCTGGCAGCCAAGGGGTTAACCCATCTTTTGAGGCTGAGTGCGGTTACCTTAGTCTCCCTCTCTCAGTTGGCAGGTCCGAGTTCTTCTCCATGTTAGCAGCAATATGTCTGTCCCAGAAGGACAGAATCAGGGGTTGTCCCTCTCAAATAGGGACAGTTGGGAGGGACATCAGGCACTTTATCTTAAGCTCCTGAAACGCACTGACAGCAGAACAATACCTCTCTGGCGTGCGCGTGGGCAGTTTACACCGTATCACATCCTATACCTCAGACCTATTAAGGTCACATTCCTGTCACAAGTAGCTTTTCCAAGCAGTTTGTGAAACTTAATTCCCTGTTAAAATCCACGTTAATAAACAACATTCTTTTACTAAGAAGTAAAAAGTTATTACTATAGCTCAGTCCACAATTTTTAAACTATGTAGTACAAATGACAAAAGCTGCCAGAAAAGGGGAAGTATTATTGACAATAATTTACTACCGTGTGAGACAGTAAGTAAATAAATGCAGCTTTGAAGTAGGGCATCAAGGGAAAAAAAACCTTTACAAAACCTGGGAAGGAATTTTTCCCCCACCCCAAGGTTCTTAAACCCACAAGTGTAACTGATTTTATCTGCATCACTTACTTTGATGTCTTCCAGTAGAGCCCAGTTCCTGGCAGCCTACCGTGCACTACAGTAAAACCCACGGGCATTGCTCACGGCTCCGGTATTTAGACAGCAGAAACAAGTGTTGCAGGCGCAGCGGAAAAACCGCTCGTATAGGTGTGTTTTCCCTAGTTTCTCCCTAGTTTTCCCTCACATTGCCCTGTCGGCCCAGCCACCAAAGTTTAAAAAAAAAAAAATTTCAACAGTGTTGTTGAGTGTGACAGGGGAGCTGGGCAGGCTGGGGCAATGTCGTGTCCCGGTAAAACCAGGGCAGGTGGCAACCCTATCTGGGAGTGCGCGCGGGATTACGAGCGCGCGGGATCACGAGCGCGCGCATGTTATGGGCCGGGAGTGGGTGGGACCGCTACACTATGGAACATAGTGGGCTATAAGATAGATGGAAAATAGATTTGGGAAAGGGATCTGGGAGGGGGATGGGGGGTAGGTTATTGAGGGGGGGGGGCAGCTACACTACGGAAAAAACAGGTTTTTTTGGGTTTTTGTCTTTTTTAAACTGACCAATTTTACTGGAAACTGGGTGCTGGCAGCCAGCTGCCAGTACCTAAGATGGCCCTAACAGTTGGGGGGGGGGGGGGGGGTTAGGGAGCTGTTTAGGGGGGTCAGGGAGGTTGGGGGGTATTGTGGGATATTACCCTGCATAAAATATATATAAAAACCAAACAAACAAAATAAACTTTTATTTTTATACTGGCAGACTTTCTGACAGTACTTAAGATGGGGGCGACCTTTAGGGGATAAGGGGGGTCAGGGAATCAGGGGGTGGGATGTGTCAGGTGGGAGGCTGATCTCTACACTAAAGCTAAAATAAACCCTACAAGCTACCTACTTAACCCCTTCACTGCTGGGCATAATATAAGTGTGGTGCGCAGCAGCATTTAGCGGCCCTCCTAATTACCAAAAAGCAACTCCAAAGCCAAATATGTCTGCTATTTCTGAACAAAGGGGATCCCAGAGAAGCATTTACAACCATTTGTGCCATAATTGCAAATTCAGTGGGATTCTAAAGTTTATGAAAAAGTTAACTTGAAGTTAATTTGATCGCATTTGGCGGTGAAATGGTGGTATGAAATATACCAAAATGGGCCTAGGTTGTCTACTCAAAATATGCTGTGTTGAAGAGATTCATAGATAGGCATCTGGGATACTATATGGCAGGAAATACTTTTTGGGTAAATTGTCCCTTTAAACACAGAGTAGAAGTACCGTTTGGGACCCACAGGACACTGCAGGTCCCCAGCAGAATCTTCCACTGATCCCCCCCATTTGTGGTAGTTAAACGCACAAGTGTAGGGTCAATAACGAATTAGAGTGTGATTTTTTCACTATTATGGCCCTATAGTCCATAAAATATATATAGATTTATATCAACAATTTAAGGTTTATTTCTCATATAGCATGGGTTCATAAGAAGAAAAATGTATTAAAGGGACATTGTACACTAGATTTTTCTTTGCATTAACGTTTTGTAGATGATCCATTTATATAGCACATCTGGGAGTGTTTTTGTAATAATGTAGTTTTGCTTAAGATGTATACTGATGTATACACAGACTTTAGTTTGCTTCTGTTTGTGTAATGGGTCTTTTCATATGCAGGGGAGGGGGAGGGTCTGTGCTAATAATGCAGTGAGCCTGTATGTGTCAGATCCAGACTTAACCCATTCGCTACTAGGTTTTTAGAGACAAAGTTGCCCAAAGTACTGGAGTATTTATAGCTATTTTTGCTATTACTACATTTAAACAGAAATACAGACTTTGTTTTTGATGTATCTATTAAAACTTTACTATATAATTACGATTGAATATTAACCCCTTAACAACCAATGACGTAAAGGGGAAGTTCTACAAAAAACGGTATTTAACGACTAAGGATGTACCCTGAACGTTGTCAGTGTTTTCAAGAGGTGGAATCTGATCAATTCTAGCCGCTTTCATGTTATTGCAGTGATGCCTCAATATTGAGGAATCCTGCAATAACATTTTTTAGCCATCCGATGCAGAGAGAGCCACTCTGTGGCCCTCTCTACATCGGCCATCTTTGGTGGCAGGGAGCCATTGCAGGGAGGCGGGTGGGTGGCCATCGATGGTGAACTTCCGGCAGGCAGTGTGAATTCACTTGCCGGTGCGTGCGGCAGCGGGTGTGTGCGCGCGTATGCCCGTGATCTGCTCATATGAGCATATAAGAAGTGGTGGGAGAGGGAAGGGGGTAAATGATGATGAAAAAGGGATCTGGTAGGGGGTAGAGGAAGATTAAGGATGGGAGCAGCTGCAGTACAGAAAAATATATATATATATAAAATTGGCAAATTTATTCAAAAGTGGGTACTGGCAGACAACTGCCAGTACCCAAAATGGCATCAAGTATTGAGCAAGGGGAGGGTTATAGAGCTGTTGGGGGGCTCAGGGAGGTTAGGTGGTAAGGGGGGATCCTAGACTGCAGAAAATATATAATTTCTCTTGTTAAGTGTATCCAGTCCACGGATCATCCATTACTTATGGGATATTAACTCCTCCCCAACAGGAAGTGCAAGAGGATTCACCCAGCAGAGCTGCTATATAGCTCCTCCCCTAACTGCCATTACCAGTCATTCTCTTGCACCCAACGAATAGATAGGTTGTGTGAGAGGACTGTGGTGATTATACTTAGTTTCATACCTTCAATCAAAAGTTTGTTATTTTATAATAGCACCGGAGTGTGTTATTCCTTCTCTGGTAGAATTTGAAGAAGAATCTACCTGAGTTTTTCTATGATTTTAGCCGGAGTAGTTAAGATCATATTGCTGTTTCTCGGCCATCTGAGGAGAGGTAAACTTCAGATCAGGGGACAGCGGGCAGATTAATCTGCAAAGAGGTATGTAGCAGCTTATTATTTTCTGACAATGGAATTGATGAGAAAATTCTGCCATACCGATATAATGTAAACTCAGCCTTAAATGCAGTAGCAGCAACTGGTATCAGGCTGTCATGTATGTATATTTTACACTTCAGTATTCTGGGGAATGGCACTTCACTGGAATTATACTGTATGCATAAAACTTTAGCCTAATTTGCAGGGACTAGCAACAGGCTTTTCAATAACACTCAAATTATTAATGTTAAACGTTTTTTGCTGGCATGTAAAATCGTTTAATTTTCTGAGGTACTGGGTGAAAAAATGTTTTGGGCACTATTTTTTTCCACTTGGCAGTCGTTTTATTTAATTTATGACAGTTTACTGATCTCTCTCACTGTTATGTGTGAGGGGGAGGGACCTTTTTTGGTGCTTTTGCTACACATCAAAAAATTCAGTCAGAAGTTTATTGTCTTCCCTGCATGATCCGGTTCATCTCTACAGAACTCAGGGGTCTTCAAAACTTGTTTTGAGGGAGGTAATCACTCACAGCAGAGCTGTGAGATTGTAGTTGACTGTGATAAAAAAAAAAAAAACGTTTATTTCTGTATTTTTTTTTTTTTTTTTTCTGCTATCAGGGTTAGTTATCCTTTGCTAATGGGAGCAATCCTTTGCTAAAATTGTGTTTTTTACAAAGATTTGATGCTATAACTTTTCAGTTTATTAATTTTCAACTGTCATAACTTTTTCTGTGCTTCTTATAGGCACAGTACGTTTTCATATTATAGTAAATTACTTGAAAAGTATTTCCAAGTTGCTAGTTTATTTGCTAGTGTGTTAAACATGTCTGATTCAGAGGAAGATATCTGTGCTATATGTGCTAAAGCCAAAGTGGAGCCCAATAGAAATTTATGTACTAACTGTATTGATGCTACTTTAAATAAAAGTCAATCTGTACAAATTGAACATATTTCACCAAACAACGAGGGGAGAGTTATGCCGACTAACTCGCCTCACGTGTCAGTACCTGCATCTCCCGCTCGGGAGGTGCGTGATATTGTAGCGCCGAGTACATCTGGGCGGCCATTACAAATCACATTACAGGATATGGCTACTGTTATGACTGAAGTTTTGGCTAAATTACCAGAACTAAGAGGTAAGCGTGATCACTCTGGGGTGAGAACAGAGTGCGCTGATAATATTAGGGCCATGTCAGACACTGCGTCACAATTTGCAGAACATGAGGACGGAGAGCTTCATTCTGCGGGTGACGGTTCTGATCCAAACAAACTGGATTCAGATATTTCAAATTTTAAATTTAAGCTGGAAAACCTCCGTGTATTACTAGGGGAGGTGTTAGCGGCTCTGAATGATTGTAACACAGTTGCAATACCAGAGAAAATGTGTAGGTTGGATAAATATTTTGCGGTACCGGCGAGTACTGACGTTTTTCCTATACCTAAGAGACTTACTGAAATTGTTACTAAGGAGTGGGATAGACCCGGTGTGCCGTTCTCACCCCCTCCGATATTTAGAAAGATGTTTCCAATAGACGCCACCACACGGGACTTATGGCAAACGGTCCCTAAGGTGGAGGGAGCAGTTTCTACTTTAGCTAAGCGTACCACTATCCCGGTGGAGGATAGCTGTGCCTTTTCAGATCCAATGGATAAAAAGTTAGAGGGTTACCTTAAGAAAATGTTTGTTCAACAAGGTTTTATATTGCAACCTCTTGCATGCATTGCGCCTGTCACGGCTGCAGCAGCATTTTGGTTTGAGTCTCTGGAAGAGACACTTGAATCAGCTCCATTAGATGAGATTACACACAAGCTTAAAGCCCTTAAGTTAGCTAACTCATTTATTTCAGATGCCGTAGTACATTTAACTAAACTTACGGCTAAGAATTCCGGATTCGCCATTCAAGCACGCAGAGCACTGTGGCTAAAATCCTGGTCAGCTGACGTTACTTCTAAATCTAAATTGCTTAATATACCTTTCAAAGGGCAGACCTTATTCGGGCCCGGGTTGAAAGAAATTATCGCTGACATTACAGGAGGTAAAGGCCATGCCCTGCCTCAAGACAGAGCCAAACCTAAGGCTAGACAGTCTAATTTTCGTTCCTTTCGTAATTTCAAAGCAGGAGCAGCATCAACTTCCTCTGCACCAAAACAGGAAGGAGCTGTTGCTCGCTACAGACAAGGCTGGAGACCTAACCAGTCCTGGAACAAGGGCAAGCAGGCCAGGAAACCTGCTGCTGCCCCTAAGACAGCATGAATCGAGGGCCCCCGATCCGGGAACGGATCTAGTGGGGGGCAGACTTTCTCTCTTCGCCCAGGCTTGGGCAAGAGATGTCCAGGATCCCTGGGCGTTAGAGATCATATCTCAGGGATACCTTCTAGACTTCAAATTCTCTCCCCCAAGAGGGAGATTTCATCTGTCAAGGTTGTCAACAAACCAAATAAAGAAAGAGGCGTTTCTACGCTGCGTACAAGATCTTTTATTAATGGGAGTGATCCATCCGGTTCCGCGGTCGGAACAAGGACAAGGGTTTTACTCAAATCTGTTTGTGGTTCCCAAAAAAGAGGGAACTTTCGGGCCAATCTTGGATTTAAAGATCCTAAACAAATTCCTAAGAGTTCCATCGTTCAAAATGGAAACTATTCGGACAATTTTACCCATGATCCAAAAGGGTCAGTACATGACCACAGTGGATTTAAAGGATGCTTACCTTCACATACCGATTCACAAAGATCATTACCGGTATCTAAGGTTTGCCTTTCTAGACAGGCATTACCAGTTTGTAGCTCTTCCATTCGGATTGGCTACGGCTCCGAGAATCTTCACAAAGGTTCTGTGTGCTCTTCTGGCGGTACTAAGACAGCGAGGAATTGCGGTAGCTCCGTACCTAGACGACATTGTGATACAAGCTTCAAGCTTTCAAACTGCCAAGTCTCATACAGAGTTAGTACTGGCATTTCTAAGGTCGCATGGATGGAAGGTGAACGAAAAGAAGAGTTCTCTCTTTCCACTCACAAGAGTTCCCTTCTTGGGGACTCTTATAGATTCTGTAGAAATGAAGATTTACCTGACAGAAGGCAGGTTAACAAAGCTTCAAAATGCATGCCGTGTCCTTCATTCCATTCAACTAAGGATTTTCGACAAACGTCTTCCCTGTTTGTCGTTTATTCTGGTCAGAGGAGAGGTCAAAAAGCTTCGGCTACCTCTCTCTCCTTTTGGCTTCGTAGCATAATACGGTTAGCCTATGAGACTGCTGGACAGCAGCCTCCTGAAAGAATTACAGCACATTCTACTAGAGCTGTGGCTTCCACTTGGGCCTTTAAGAATGAGGCTTCTGTTGAACAGATTTGCAAGGCTGCAACTTGGTCTTCTCTTCATACTTTTTCCAAATTTTACAAATTTGACACTTTTGCTTCTTCGGAGGCTGTTTTTAGGAGAAAGGTTCTTCAGGCAGTGGTTCCTTCCGTATAAAGAGCCTGCCTGTCCCTCCCGTCATCCGTGTACTTTAGCTTTGGTATTGGTATCCCATAAGTAATGGATGATCCGTGGACTGGATACACTTAACAAGAGAAAACATACTATCCAATTTACAACATAATGATAGTATAATCATAAAACAATCGGACAAAGGGGGGAGTGTTGTCATAATGGATAAAGATATTTATATCAACGAAGCCCTTAGACAATTAAGGGATCCTGAGACCTATTATCAACTTCAAGGGGACCCCACATCTAGGTTTACTCGTGAATTGAGTCACCTATTGGATGAGGCTGTGGAAGATGGGTTGATGGACAGAGTGACTGCAAATCAGTTAATGGTAAAAGATCCAATTATCCCCATCTTCCACCACCTCCCAAAGGTGCACAAGAGCCTAGAAAATGTGAGGGGGAGACCCATTGTTGCAGGCATAGGCTCGATGTTCGAGCCATTGTCACAATGGGTAGATCATTTCCTGCAGCCCCTTGTTCCCAGGTTACCAGGGTACATAAGAGATACAACACATGCCCTTAAGACTATGGAAAATATGACATGGGAGGAGGGGTACAGCTGGTTAACCATTGATGTGGTCTCGCTGTACTCCTCCATCCCTAATATCTTTGGATTGAGAGCAGTGGAGTTTTATTTGGATCTGTACACTGATTTATCTGCAGGTATGAAAGAACTTATAGTCCAAGTGGTAAAATTTCTCCTTGAGCATAATTTTTTTATGTTCCAGGGTATATACTATCTCCAGAGACGTGGGACCGCTATGGGGGCAAAGTTTGCCCCCTCCTACGCCAACCTTTTCATGGGTTGGTGGGAGAGGTCCCACGTCTTTGGAGGTGAGGAGACACAGTACAGTGGATGTATTGTTAAATACGTCCGTTTCATAGATGACCTGCTTCTAGTTTGGTCTGGAGAGAAGGCCAAAGCTGATAAGTTTGTACAGCATCTTAATGACAACGAAATAGGCATTCAATTTACCCACGAGTGGAGGAAAGACCAGATATCCTTTTTAGATATAACTCTACAGGGTTTAATAAAGGAAAATAAAGTGGTTTCATCCTTATACAGAAAGCCTATTTCGGGCAACAGTCTGTTACATGCTAAAAGCAACCATCCCAGTCATGTGTTTAAAGGTATTACCAAGGGACAATTCATGAGGGTCCGACGAAATTGTACCCAGGATGATATGTTCCAGAAGGAAAGTATAAAACTCAAGTCAAGGTTTAAAGATAGAGGTTACCCAAAGGGAATGGTAGACAAAGCATGTGAGACAGTAAGTAGGATGGAGCGAACAACACTACTTACTGATAAAAAAATGAGACAGACAGGGAATTTTCCTAGACGACAAATAAAACCAAAGTTTGTCACCTCTTTCTCAAACCAGTATAAAGAGGTTTGCGAAATTGTTGACAAGAATCTACCAATATTAATGGGAGATGTCAAATTGAGAGGAAAAGTTCAGGGAGGTTGCATGTTCGTCGCTAGACGGGCGGCAACATTAGGCAACATTCTGTCACCAAGTATGCTCAAGAGCGAAAGAGCCAGTTCATGGTTACATCATAACGGTACATATAGATGTGGGAGGCGGACATGTACATCCTGTGATCACATTAAAGTTGGAACGGAATTTAAATCACATAATACAAATGACATATTTGAAACAAAGGGCTGCATAAACTGCAAAAGCACATATGTTATCTACCTTATAGGATGCACCATATGTTCCAAGTCCTATGTGGGTAGGACGACACGAGATGTGGGAACAAGGATCAGAGAACATCTGTCCTATATATCAGGAGACAAACCATGCTCTGCATTATCAAGGCATTTCCTTGAAATGCATAATCAGAATGTAACTAGCTTTGAGTGGCAAGCAATAGAACAGATCCCAAAGAAACCTAGAGGAGGGGACAGACAAGCAGTCTTAAACAGACAAGAGACCTACTGGATTTTCAAACTGAAAAGTTTGATACCAGCAGGGTTCAATTCAGAACATGATATAATTAACTACTGGCACAGATAAGTCCAGAGTTGATTATTATTATCATTTCCATCTAATAATATATTGTAGCTTGATACACAAATAAAATAAACTATTGGCCACCCAAGCATTAATAGTTACTATGTGAATAATTATATCATTAAATATTGTGAGAAAGATAAAGCATCTATGGGGTAGTTTGTTCCCGTTTGTTGGTCTCTCCTCCTCATCTATTCTGCAAACTTTATTGTTTGGGATATATTGTTCCTAACATATTAAATTACTGTACAGAGTTATATGTGAGGTAAATTAGACAAGAGAATGATGTACAGGTAGTCACTATTTAATATAATGAGCAATTGTTTGGATACCATCACTTCCCTTAACACTAACTATTGGTTACGAATGTGAGCTATAAATTTAATAATTACCATTATCTGTATAAACCTAATGTAGTTGGTTACTTGTAAGGAGGCCCTAATTTATTCAGAAGTATAGATTCTATACCGCAGTTATAGGATGTGTGGTGATATCCCTTTAAGAGATGACTGTTCATAAAAGGTCCCTTTAATTCTGTTTATGGGTCTGTTCAGAAATATAGTTTCTTTTAACGCTATGTTAGATTGTGTGGTCCCTTTAAGAGATGACTGTTTATAAAATGCTCCTTTAGTATCTTAAGTATCTGTAACCAAATATCTAGGTATGCGTGATATATGTTTGGTCAAAGCTCTGGTATATAGTGTTTATCCAAGGTAGCATTTAATCAATGTTAATACTAGCATGCATTTTATTCATTTATCAATGCTAATTTGTATATATCCATGTTTGTCCCACTGTGCTTATCAAGGGTTAACTGGTAAATCACTTACCCCAATCACACAACCTAAGGTGCTAAGACAGTTGATGATTTTAACCAATCACGCAGTTTTACATCCTATTTAGGATTGAAACAGATGTTTTAATTTTAGTCTATGATTACGGTCTTTTGACCGAAACCGGTCAGACTTTGTGCTGGCTTTGCATCTTTGCACTGTTATTCTATGCCTGTTTTTTAACTAATACCAAATAAAAAGGAACTTTTAATTAAATCCGGAGAATGGACTTCCTTGCTCTTTTCATATAAGAGAAAACATAATTTATGCTTACCTGATAAATTTATTTCTCTTGTAGTGTATCCAGTCCACGGCCCGCCCTGTCACTTTAAGGCAGGTAATTTTTCCATTAAACTACAGTCACCACTGTACCCTATGGTTTTCCTTTCTCTGCATGTTTTCGGTCGAATGACTGGTAATGGCAGTTAGGGGAGGAGCTATATAGCAGCTCTGCTGGGTGAATCCTCTTGCACTTCCTGTTGGGGAGGAGTTAATATCCCATAAGTAATGGATGATCCGTGGACTGGATACACTACAAGAGAAATAAATTTATCAGGTAAGCATAAATTATGTTTTAAAAAAAAAAAAAAACTTTTTATTTTTATTCTGGCAGACTTTCTGCCAGTTCTAAAGATGGCGGTGACAATTGTGGGGTGGGGGAGGGAAGAGAGCTGTTTGAGAGTAGTCAGGGAGGGATCAAGGGGTGGGATGTGTCAGGTGGGAGGCTGATCTCTATACTAAAGCTAAAATTAACCCTTCAAGCTACCTAATTAACCCCGTCACTGCTGGGCATAATACAAGTGTGGTGCCTAGCGGCATTTATCGGCCTTCTAATTACCAAAAAGTAATGCCAAAGCCATAAATGTCTGCTATTTCTGAACAAATAGGGATCCCAGAGAAGCATTTACAGCCATTTGTGCCATAATTGCACAAGTTGTTTGTGAATAATTTCAGTGACAAACCTAAAGTTTGTGAAAAAGTTAGTAAAAAAGTTAACAATTGTTTTTTATTTGATCGCATTTGGCGGTGAAATGGTGGCATGACATATACCAAAATGGGCCTAGATCAATATTTTGGGTTGTCTACTAAAAAAAAAATATATACATGTAAATGGTTTTTCAGGGATTACTGACAGATATCAGATATGCAAATTTTTAAGAAAAAAAATGTTTAGAAAAAGCAAAGAGCTACTTGTATTTATTGCCCTATAACTTGCAAACATTGGGTATTTCTAAACTCAGGGCAAAATTTAGAAACCATTTATCATGTTTTTTTTGGTGGTTGTAGATGTGTAACAGATTTGGGGGGTCAAAGTTAGAAAAGGTGTGTTTGGTTTTTTTTCTCATATTTTTTTATTTTTTTTTAGTAAATTATAAGATATGATGAAAATAATGTTATCTTTATAAAGTCCATTTAATGGTGAGAAAAACGGTATATAATATGTGTGGGTACAGTAAATGAGTAAGAGGAAAATTACATCTCAACACAAACACCGCAGAAATGTAAAAATAGCCCTGGTCCCAAACGGTCAGAAAATGGAAAAGTGCTGTGGTCCTTAAGGGGTTAAACAATAAAAAATCTAATTTATGCAAATTTTGAGTTTCTAACTAAAATTATTTACACACAACTACTGCAGTCCTAAGACAAATGGTTGTAAAAACTTCTCTGGAAACTGCAGACATACATGGCTTTGCCATTGTTTTCTGACAATTAGAAGGCCGCTAATTGCAGCTGAGCAGCGCACTTCTCAAATTCCTGGCAGTGAAGTTAATTGTGTAGCTTTAAGGTTCATAAATATTTTTGTATTTGTTGATTTATTTTTCTTTAGTGTAGGGGACCCCCTCACCCCTCCAAGATATATTTCTTTTTTTTTATCCAGCTGCCTTTATCTCATAGGTGAATAACCAATATTTTTTGTTTGTTTTCTGAACCTTGTAGCTAGATGTCCTTGTCTTGTCTAAAAATAATCTTTATCTACAAGGTGCCTTTTTTTTTTCATTCGTCAGAAAAATCTGTTTCAATATTAAACTTCATGAGTTTAGTGCTGCATAATCTGTTGGCGCCCTACAAATAACTGATACAAATAATCGGTTTAATACACTGGTTTCCAAACCTGTCCGCAGGCCTCTCCAACAGGCCAGGTTTTCAGGATTACTTTGGGTGAGAGTAGCTAAAATAACCTTGTTTACTAATCAGCTGATTACTTTGCCTGTGCTCCTGTTCAGATATCCTCAAAATTTGCCCTGTTAAGGAGGTCTGAGGACAGGTTTGAAAACCAGTGGTTTAATAGGAGTCATCATCAATGGTTTTGAGAACTATACCACCAAGCCACACATACACTTGTCTTTGGGTCTATTCTATCAAGATTCATGTCAGAAGAAAACTTGCATAGTCCCCCTCCATATATCCACTGATATACAGTAGTGTTATGTATATTATATATAGACGAAACAGAGTAATTACAAAGTTATTAATTTTGCCTCCAAAAAACAGCAGACTTGGCAAGAAGATACAATGTCAATCAGTGATTGCAAAGGCCAAAAGCAGAGCTTGACAAATCTGTTTAAAAATTAGGAGCCAGTTTGAATATTTAGGAGCCAGACAGTGGTATTTGTATATAAATATATGGAGAATAACCCCAAAAGTTAAGAGCCAAGGATAGAATTCTAGGAGCCAGTGGCTCCTTGACTCCTGGGTTTGTTGAGCGCTGCAGTAAGGTACAGTCATGTATAACAAGGGGTATAAATTCATTTGATGAAAAGATAATCTTGCCTCTTTGTATATCAGTGACCCACTTTGGATATGCATTCGTTTTAAAGGAAATTTTAGAACTGGGCGAGGTTGACAAAATTGATCAGGGAAATGGAAGATTTACGTTATTAATAAAGGCTAGGAAGTTATTTACCCTGGAAAAGAAGCGTTCTGAGGGGATATCGTATATAGAAATATATTTATTAGCAGAACCTGTTTGTCAGTAGATTAGTGCAAAGGACAAGAGGTCATTAAGACTTGAGGAATGGAGGTTTCACCTTCAGTAGCATAAGGGGTTCCTTACAGTAACAATAAGGATGTACAATACTTTGCCTAATGAGATTGTTTAAGCACATTTTGTTTTGTTTTTAAGTACTGGGTGCTTTGATAGTAAATCAGGATATACAGGGATATAACAGTTTTGACAGTATAGTAGCTTGTTTATCCAAGGAGAAATCCAAAAGGATTTTTTCCCTTTGAGGCACAATAGGAAATCGCTTTTTTTTTTTCTATTGGATCAACAGTAGCTGCATGAATGTCTGAAAGGTTGAACTTGATGGACTTGTCTTTTTTCAACCTGAATTACTATGTAATTATGTAACAATATTCTATAAATAAAACAAAGAAGAGCGCCTCATGGTACAGAAAAATACTTTCTGATGGATCATTTTAAAAAGGCTATATTGGAGCAGTATATATAAGTGCTGATATCGCAGGCTGGGCCTCTTGTTCTCCAGCTGACGGTCTCCCAGGGATATCAGTGGCAAATCAGATGTTTGGTATGAAATATAAAGCACAGAGAGAAAACCAGAGAGGGTGCAGTGGCTTCAGATTTTACTCTGTTTTTACTCATAGCTTACTGTATTATTATTAAAGCACCAGATTGCCAGACCTCACAGGTCTCAGCAACTTCTAAGAGCTTTATCCCTCCAATGATATCATCCGATGGATATAAGGGTGATGTAGAGTCGCTCCCAGAGACTGTGAGTGATTCTATCGATTCTTTAATACCATACAACAAGATTCTTTTACCATATGAGTACCTGCCTTGTACTACTTTATTCCTTTCCTGGAGCTGTCTTTGGATTCCTGAACTCATCACTATTCCTCCTGTATTATAGTCAGCTGGTGATTTTGACATCCAGCCTGCAATATTCAGCACTATTTTCTAGTGTGCTACCAAACGTGAGTAATATATGCACTCATTTCACAAAATACCTTTGGCAACATAATTGTGCTGCACTATTGGGTTTTCTCTCTGTGCTTTATACTTTGTACCAAACATCTGATTTGCCACTGATATCCCTGAGAGACAGCTGGGACTGAGAGGTTCAGCCTGCGATATCAGCACTTTTATATAGTGCTCCACTTTTGTGAGTACCCTCCTATATAGCCTTTTTAAAATTATCCAACAGAAAGTCTTTTTCTGTACCATGAGGCGCTCTTCTTTGTTTTATTTATAGAATCACCTCCCAAGCTAAATCCTTTGGCAGGAGATTCGACTTGTGATCCAGCAAATACACCTCAAAGTTTTACAAGGACTTTAACATTGTTCTTTTGAATATTACACATAGATATTTTCTTTATTATTTATTATGATCTTTATTATTATTTTTAGTTATAATTTTATTTTTTATTTTTGTTTGTTTGCCATATTTTATTATATATTATTTTAATTACCCTATTTTTGATATTGAATTTTTTATATCTATATTTAGATATATATATACTGTATATATATTTTTTTTATATGTGTGTGTGTATGCATCATATGACCAGATTGTGCCATATTGAATTATAATATATATCATACATAGCGCCCTCTTTTTTTAAACTTTTCCTTCATTCTGAGAGAAAGTTTAAAATTCTTTTATGTAACAATATTGTATTATTTAATATTTTTCTGACTGTATTTTTTTTTTTTTTTTTAAACGGCGCATTCTGTGCAAATGTAAAATTGGCTTATTTTTTTTCCCTTCTTCTAGCTGGCCCAGGGGTTTGCCAAGCAAGTGATACAAGCAAAGTGTCGCCCGTCTTTTGCAAAAACTGAAATGAGCCGTATGTTCAACGCAAAATATAACAAGGACTTAACGAGTTTTATGAAGAAAACACAAGACTTCAATAAATCGCTGTACACATATGGGCCACCCTTTGGTTTCCATGAATATTTTGATCAGGTTGACAACATTTTGGAATTGTTGCCGGAACACGACCTTCCAAAAGTTCTGCAATCAAAAGACTGCAAGCGCTGCATTGTTTTAGGCAATGGTGGAATCCTACATGGATTACAACTTGGACATGCAATTAACCAGTATGATGTTGTCATAAGGTGTGTAAAGCAGCAGCCATTTCCTCTCTGCATTACGGTGATTGTAGCACAATTTGACAAATATATCTTTGATGCCTTTATAGCATTATTGTCCAAAGTACAACCCTCCAAAGCTTTTTCAATGGTACTGTATATTTCATATGTTTAAATCAGCGAGGAACTCTTCCCCCCCCCCCCCCTTTAAAAAAAAAAAAAAAAATCATGGGGTACCTGAAATATATTACAAACTGTATAAGTATGAAACTAAACTCAAAACTACAGAAAATATAAAACTGACATACTAGTGCATATAGCAAACTCAAACACTTAAAGGGACACTCAAGTCAAAATAAACTTTTATGATTATGATAGATCATGCAGTTTTAAGACACTTTCTAATTTACTTCCATTATCAAATTTTGCACTGTCTTTTTATATTCACACTTTCTAGGGAACAATATCCTACTGAGCATGTGCAATATCTCACAGGGTATACGTATACTAGTCTGTGATTGGCTGATTTCTGTCACATGATGCAGGGGGAGAAAAAATACATTTTCTTCTTAAATGGAAAGAGTCCACAGCTGCATTCATTACTTTTGGGAAATAAGAACCTGCCCACCAGGAGGAGGCAAAGACACCCCAGCCAAAGGCTTAAATACTCCTCCCACTCCCCTCATCCCCCAGTCATTCTTTGCCTTTCGTCCTAGGAGGTTGGCAGAGATGTGTCAGAATTTTTAATTTTTGTTTTTTGTCTCTTATGGAGGGTAGTACTCTTCGGCATGGGACAGGAGTTTTAAGTAGTCCTGTCAGTCTCTCAGTGAGGGCTTGGATGAAAGTTAGAGTCCAGAGATGCAGGAAGAGTCTTTCTGCGAAACCATCCCGACTCATATTAACAGCTCCTCAAGCAATCGGCATTGTCAAACTTTGCTCCGCTGCCTGCTTTCTTCTCT
This sequence comes from Bombina bombina, assembly GCF_027579735.1. Taxonomy (NCBI): domain Eukaryota; kingdom Metazoa; phylum Chordata; class Amphibia; order Anura; family Bombinatoridae; genus Bombina; species Bombina bombina. The sequence continues at coordinate 1,355,926,641 of NC_069500.1, forward strand.
CAAGTCCATGGCGGAGGGGATGCCACTATTCTTCACACTTGAAAGGCCGTGTTCCTGTTCCACGGTGTAGATTCCGGTAAGATCATTTAATTTTACTTTATCATCAATGTACTGTAATGTGAATGTTTTCCCGAGAGGCTACAACACCTTGCAGGTCTAACTACATGACATGAGGGTCTCAGTGAGTCTCTGTTAGTATCTCCTGAGGGGGCGTATTAAACAGGGGGGTTTATAATCATGCTTGTTATGTGATTCAACCTGCTTATGTGTGATGTTTATGGGCTCGTGGCTTGGAACTTTGAGGCCTTTGGAAGTGACACAGCTTTTTTGACTGTACAGGTTACCTTGTGTTTGGGCGTGGTTACGTTCCATTTTTCCATTTCCGCATTCCCAACCATGTGGCGAGGGAAATTTTCTAGTCCGCAGGGGTCTGGTCATAGGAGGTGGTGAGTGCCCCAGCCATTGGGGGTGTCAGGTGCCGTTTTTGTTTTTACTACTTTAGTCCATACTTATATATCCTCTATCCAGTTATTGAGGATTCTGATGCTGAGACTATTTTGATTTCAAATTCAGATTCTGTGTCCGTTGACGACCCCGGATTGGCCTCGTTGACATACTTGAAAACGAGACATACTTGAAAACGAGAGAAATCTCAATGTATCCTTCCTGGTAAAATATTTTATAAATAAATAAATGTCCTGTCCTCCGAGAGATGAGTTACCTACCAATTTATACTTCTACACATGTGGGTAACCCAGTTTATGATTCCTCCATGCAGGGAGGTGTGTTCCCCTCCCCCCGGAGGTTGCAGCACGTTTTCACTTAAACATAATTTTGTCGATTATTCGTCTGCAGAGTCCAGACGTTTATTTGAGGATGTGCTCATGCCCTATTGTCCCGGGCCTTCCGCCTTTGGGAGGGCCTCTACAGTTCCCCGCGGGTGTAGCTGTTCCTGAGTGTTGTGCCTTTCGTTACAGGATCAGTTACTGATTGACCCTATCGTTACCAGATACGGGGATTTTCAGTCTGCTAATTCGAATGGTGCACCTCATTAGACATGTGGGGATGAGGTAATCTCCTGATTGTCATTTGTTTGAGATCTTTCCCAATTTTGAAAGATAGGGCTCCGTTTGGCTGGTCCTTCGGGTAGGCCTGTGTCTTTTTGGGCGTTAACCTCCGGGTTGCCTTTTATTTTATTTATATCCGATGGGATGTCTTTTATTTGTTTTTGTTTCCTTCGGGAACCTTCTGGGATTGATACTCTTTACTACTTCTTCGGAAGTTGTTTTGGACATGTTAGTCCTATGTTAAAAATATCTGTTTTCTGTTTTTTTCCCCTATGAGGGAGAATTTATGCAGCTTGCCGGTTAGGACCTTAGGTGCAAGCTAGTCCTGTCGGGTTCGGTCTTGCGGCTGTTCAGACACGTGGCGCTGTTCTGCTCGGCTGGTTCGGTAGAAGCACCGAGTGCTCAGGTTATCATTGTTTTTCATGTTCAACTAAGCATTCAAGAGGACCTGTGGGTCCATGAAGGATTGTTTCAGTCCTTATAGCCTTCAGTCATAGATGGCTGGGCAGGGGAGTTTTTCCGCTGCGTCACTCTATTTGACATCTGATTTTATCAGAACCTATAGTTTTCCTCCCCCATGTGGTGGAGGGTTGGCGGGCTTAACGCCCCTTACCGCAGTTGATTGGTTTGGCCTTCATTTTTAGGCCTCTGGAAATGTCCTTTTGGGCTTGATCCAACAGCTTGTACAGGATAGCTGTCTAGCATGCGGAAGGTTTGCAGTTTGAAACCAGTTGCAGCTCTTGGAACCTTGCAGGTGTCCGTGTAAGCTGTTTATAGTGTATCTAGATGCAGCTCTTACTCTTTGACGCGTACTGTCTGTCTAAGTTATAAGAGACCTTTGGGTCTTCTTCCATTGTCTCCGGGTAAGTTGGATCCTCTTTTAGGGATCTGTGTTTCCGGGTGTTGGTTGTTCCCTGTGCGGACTTTGTTTAGCTCTGGGTTTCCGGAGCTGGGTGGGCTTAGTGCCTTTCATTTCTCTTCCTTGTGTCCTCTGCTTGTGCAGAGGTGATAGGGAGACTAGTCATGTTAGTAGGATTTTTTTGACCTTGAGATATCCCTTGGTTGTCCTGAGGCTTTGAGAAGCATCTTTATATGACTTCTAGCCTTGCTCTTTGGAGCATTGGACTTTAGCTAGGGGTGGTTCCTTCCTTTGGTCGGGGCTTTTGAGTTTTTCTCGCTATCCGGATTCTCATGATATTCATCTATATCCCTTGTGTCTGGCTTTTTGGCCAGTTGGGGTGTTTAGTTTTAGGGTAAGGTTTGCCTGAACTATTAGGTGCCCGGACCTGTTTTTTTTCCCTAAGACTTCCGGTTGCTGCAGCTTCGCTTGGCTTTTTTCCTGACCTAGTCTTGGGTAGTTTTGGAATCTTGGATCTCAGGGCTGGTTGAGGTGTTCCACGGTAGTGGAAATTTGGGCTATGTCCTTGGTCCATCTACCTAACCTGGTCATGGTTGGCCAGGTTTTCTGAGTATTTTTTACTCCTTGCCACTATCATTTGGTGGTTAGCTGTGTGGCTTGCACTTAAGGGTTGTTGGTTCATACCCAGCTGTTGGCGCTGGATGTCCAATTTCTGGTGCGCCTTAGGGTTGCATTCCCCTGGTCAGCTTGCCAGTGTACCCAAGGATTCCCTGCTTTGTAAGCGAATGGGTTGGCTGTGCCTCTGCTTGGCAAGCTACTTGTAGGGGGGGTCCTTTTCTAGGACTTTTGTGTTGGGGATTTATCTTCCCATTAGTCAGACTTGCTGGGCTTTTGTTTTGATAGATCCTTAGGTCTATGGCCTTGTCTGTTTTCGGAGTCGGGTTGTACTTGTACTCTGTACTCTGTACCAGTTACAGGATTCTTTTGTTCCCCTGTCTTGGATCCCTGAGGCTAGGTTGGTCCAGCTGGGTGTGGGTCTGCAGGTCAGGATGACCGAGTGGTCTAAGACGCTGCATTCAGATCGCAGTCTTCCTTGGATGTGTGAGCTTGTTGAGTCTATCCTGTTAGCTCAGTCTGCTAGGATATTGTGATGCCAGAGGAACTCTGCAAAACAAGCAAAGGCTATGTGTGAACCGTAGCTGCTAAGATGCAGGCAAAGTGTATAGTGTTGCACAGAGTGCAGTGGGAAATTACATTAATTACTTTGAGTAGCAATGTGAAATCCCAAAATACATTCTTAGCAAATTGATAGATGGTAATATTGATACAATCATTCTACAGCTGCCACCTGTGAGAGTATCACGGAATAGATGCAGCAGAACAACCTTTTCAATGAACCAAACAAAGTGTTAACACGAGTTTACATATGAGAGAGTAAGGTAACATTACAAACTATAGTGCGTCAGTTAGAAAAGCATGTCCCAGACATTCATAGTCAAAGTAACAAAGCAATATGACAGTGGCCTTAGGTAGTAGAGACAAAGTGTACCTGGAGGATTCTGGCACAAAGGAGGAATCCGGAGACAGGCGGTAGACTGCTTGTTGAGCAGCGAACGAGGAGCTGAACAGCTGTGAAGCAGCTGACGTCACCGTTTTGATGGTTCCGGTCTGAGCGGAACAGCTGAGAAGAGAAGCCGACAGAGAGGTCGGATCCCAGGAACACAGCACAGGAACTCTGGAGGCGGAGAGTAGCAAGACTGCAATAGAATCAGGTGCTAGGAACTTAGAATAAGCAAAAAAGTAATACCAAGCAATTAGGTAGGCAGGGGGCGTACTTTTATATGAGATGCAGAAATTGGAGATGAACTTAAAGGGCCAGAGGATATATTAGTAACCATGAGAGTTGAAGATGAATTCAATGAGAATAGGTAGGCAAGAATGAACAGACATGACAGATATAGATTTCCGTTCACTTTGCTCCATTGATTTCAGAAGTGGGTTTACTCTTTCTTCGGGTTCTGAGGGTATTCTCTCCTTCTCGGGGGGCCTCAATGGAGGTTTTGTGTTCCCCTTTTTAGGCACCTGTGGGTAGGTCAGGTGGCTTAGGTTACCTGGAGCGTGCCTTCTGTCTGGGGGGTTGCTTTTGCGGTCTGTTTCTTGCTTGACTGCCTCTTCTTCCTCGCAAACACCCTCTGTGTCGTCCTATTATGGGCTTTGTGTTTTCATACTTGGGTTTTTTTCGCCTGGGTCTATTACACACTTTTCATGGTTGAATACTTTGGTATTCTATGTTCAGACGCTGGGAGGACTTTGCCTCTTCAGTTGCATTCCATGCTTGCAGGATGTTGGAGAGAAGTCTGTTCTGTCTCTGTGCCCGGTCTTATCCTGGGTTTTGCTTGTATAGACGTGGCCTCCTTTCTCTGTTTGGGTCCATTTGGGTCTCTGCAAACTGGGCCCACTCTTGGAGGTGTTCTTTTTTTGTATTAAGGGACCTTTCGGTTCCTCGGTTCTCCTTTGCCTCGTCCCCTTGGGGGTATCGGCTGGTATCCCCTTCATTTATGAGGGGTGAGAGGTGGGGGACCATCTGGCTCTGGACTAGCTGTGTGTCAGTGTCTTTGGGGCTTTTCCTTTAAAAAAAAATAATAATAATTTCTTGGCTTCGGACGAAGTGGTTTTTTTTTATGGGGGAGAGGTTCAGGCCTGGTGCCCTCAGTATGGGCCGCCTATTGTACCCTCCCGTCTTGGCATTCAGTGTCCTCTATAGCTTGGGTATTGTTTTCCCAAAAGTAATGAATGCAGCTGTGGATTCTTTCCATTTAAGAAGAAAAAACATAAATTATGCTTACCTGATAATTTCCTTTTCTTCTGATTGAAAGAATCCACAGCTCCTCGCCCATAATTTTATGTGGGGTGTCCTTATATTCTTCTGGCACCTTTTTACCCTGATATTTCTTCTACTGTTCCTTGTTCCTAGGCAGAATGACTGGGGGATGAGGGAAGTGGGAGGAGTATTTAAGCCTTTGGCTGGGGTGTCTTTGCCTCCTCCTAGTGGCCAGGTTCTTATTTCCCAAAAGTAATGAATGCGGCTGTGGACTCTTTCCATCAGAAGAAAAGGAAATTATCAGGTAAGCATAATTTATGTTTTGTCAGAAAAAAAATCATGTGTTAAATCATGGTCTTTTTATTATGTAATCCTACTGAATTGAGTGGTTGTTTAACATGAAACCCACATTTTTTTTCTTTCATGATTCAGGTAGAGCATGTGATTTTAAACAACTTTCCAATTTACAATTTGTTGTGTTCTTTTCGTCCTTTGTTGAAAAGGATACCTAGTTAGGCTGAGGAGTTTCTGATTGGTGGCTGCACATATATGTTTCATGTTATTGGCTCACCTGATGTGTTCATCTGTCTCCCAGTAGTGCATTGCTGCTTCTTCAACAAAGGAAACCAAGAGAATGAGGCAAATTAGCAGAAATAAATTTAAAACGTTGTTTAAAATTGTGTTTTCTATCTGAATCATGAAATATTTTTTATTTTATGTTATGTCCCTTAAATTAATCAATTAATTATTTGGGAATGTATCATTTTAAATATTTTTGGGAGTCTCCGTGCATTGTATTATCGGTGTATATTTATTGCAAAATTATAAAAAAAATATTGGCACCTGCATGATGCGTTTAAGCTGACATGAAAATATTATTTGTATGCCTAATATATTTATCAAGACATTATTTAAAGTGAATGTAAATTTTGATGCTAAAGTGCCAGATTGGGCACTTTAATTCATCAAAATTTACATTTCACTCGCGTTGTGAAAATACTTACCTTTTTAATCTTGACAGCCACTCCAGCTTCCCCAGGTCGTCTCAAGCCTCTTCCTACGTCAGAAATGACGGATCGGTCATCCTCCAATCACGGATTACCCCCCCCCCCCCCCCCCGGGGGAATCAGTGTCTGATTCAACGCCGTGATTGGAGGAAGCCAAATTCCTCATTTTAGACCCAGGAAGAGGCTTAGCGATGGGCGGAGGAAGCGATGCAGCGGCTGTCAAGTTTAAAAGGTAACTATTTTCACAACACAAGTGAAATGTAAATTTTGATGAATTAAAGTGCCCCTGATTTTTTATCGAATTTTTAAAAACCGGGCACTTTATCATCAAAATTTACATTTACTTTAAGGTGTAATGTAAGAGGTAAGTTATTTAAAGGAACAGTAAACACTTTTAAGATTGTAATAGAAAATGCTGTTGTCAGCTGAGGGCATTATGAAGTGGGCCCGGTGGCAGCAATGTAATAATGCAATATGTTAACATAGATAGAGCATGCACATTTAAGCAACTTTCTAATTTACTCCTATTATCAATTTTTCTTCATTCTCTTGCTTTCTTTATTTGAAAAAGAAGGCATCTGAGCTATTTTTTTAGTTCAGTACCATGGAAAGCACTTGTTTATTTGTAGGTTAATTTATCCACCAATCAGCAAGAACAACACAGTGTGTTCACCAAAAATGGGCCGGCAACTAAACTTACATTCTTGCATTTCAAATAAAGATACAAAGAGAATAAAGAAAAATTGATAATAGGAGCAAATTAGAAAGTTGCTTAAAATTGCATGCTCTATCTGAATCACGAAAGAAAAAATTTGGGTTCAGTGTCCCTTTAATGTAATTTAGCTCTGAAAATTGAGAAAATATATTTTGTGATTCAGACAGAGCATACGATTGTAAAAAAGGTTTCTGATTTATTTCTATTATCAAATTTGCTTTGTTCCCATGGTATTCTTTGTTGAAGAGATACCTAGGTAGTTGTCAGGAGAACTACATGGAAGAAAATAGTGCTGCCAAATAAGGCTCTTGCAAATGGATAACATTCTTGCAAACCTGCTGCCATATAGTGCTCCAGAGATGTGCACACTTCTGAAATTTATTTAACAAAAGATACCAAGAGAACGCACACAATTTGATTATAGAAGTAAATTAGAAAGTTGTTTAACATTGCATACACAATCTGAATCACAAAATACCCATTGGTTTCATGTCCTTTTAAATCTATTCTATCTGTTACTGGCACAAAATGTTTAAATCAATGTATTACTGACGCAAAGGGGTCCAATCTGTGCTCTTTGTGCCACTTGGAAAAAAAGAATGAAATCATTATGCACAAAAAGGGGTCAGACCTCTATTTTCTGTATTGCTTGCACAAAGTGGTTAAATAACTGTATCATACTTCTGGTACAAAAGGGTTAAACGTTGTCTTTATCAGTCACTGGTACAAAAGGGTTAAACGTTGTCTTTATCAGTCACTGGTACTAAAGGGTTAAACGTTGTCTTTATCAGTCACTGGTACTAAAGGGTTAAACGTTGTCTTTATCAGTCACTGGTACTAAAGGGTTAAACGTCTTTAACCCTTTAGTACCAGTGACTGATAAAGACAGCGTTTAACCCTTTAGTACCAGTGACTGATAAACGTTGTCTTTATCAGTCACTAGTACTAAAGGTTTAAACGTTGTCTTTATCAGTCGCTGGTACTAAAGGGTTAAACGTCTTTATCAGTCACTGGTACTTAAGGGTTAAACGTTGTCTTTATCGGTCACTGGTACAAAAGGGTTAAACGTTGTCTTTATCAGTCACTGGTACTAAAGGGTTAAACGTCTTTAACCCTTTAGTACCAGTGACTGATAAAGACAGCGTTTAACCCTTTAGTACCAGTGACTGATAAACGTTGTCTTTATCAGTCACTAGTACTAAAGGTTTAAACGTTGTCTTTATCAGTCGCTGGCACTAAAGGGTTAAACGTCTTTATCAGTCACTGGTACTTAAGGGTTAAACGTTGTCTTTATCAGTCGCTGGTACTAAAGGGTTAAACGTTGTCTTTATCGGTCACTGGTACTAAAGGGTTAAACGTTGTCTTTATCAGCCACTGGCACAAATAGTTTATAATCTTTGCTATGTGATATTAAAAGAGTGTTCTGCAGACATGGGGTAAATCAGTTTATCCATGGGTGGGTATTAGTAGTAGCCTGTGTCATCAAACAGTTGCATGTGTGAAATACAAATGGTAGTTTAGGTAGAGCATAGGGGTGGGGTTCTGTGCTTATTGAGTTGTGTGTGCCCATGGGCTGCATACCCTGCTCCATTTGTAACCTAGCAACATCCCCTGCCTTTAACAGAGTGCTACTTTCATTTTTTAGGTTAAACAATGCTCCAGTACAGGGTTATGTGCAAGATGTCGGTGAGAAAACCACTATTAGAATGACGTATCCAGAAGGAGCACCTGTCTCTGAAAAGGAATATACCCACAATAGTCTGTTTGTGACCGTCCTTTTCAAGCATGCAGATATCAAATGGCTCCATGCTATACTGACAAATGAAACACTGGTAAGTACAATGCAGAGCTTATTAAAGGGACAGAAAAGTCAAAATTAAAGTTTCATGATTCATATGGTGTGCAATTTAAAAACAAATAAACTTTCACATATATTTTGTTATGAAATTGCATTTGTTCTCTTGATATTCTTTGTTGAAGTCTAAATCTAGGCAGACTCAGGAGCAGCTTGCACATGTCTCTAGCATTCTATGGCAACGATGTTCACAACAAAGCATGACATTGTTGCAAACACTGTTGCACTAGAGTACTAAAGACTTATACACACTCTCAAGCCTATGAGCCTACCTAGATTTACTCTTCAATAAAGTATACAAAAGAACAAATCAGTATTGACAATAGTATACACACTTACACGGTGTATATAGGTTAATTTTAAATAAATTACTATAATTGTGAAATTACATATCAGACATTGGATTCATTACATACAGATGTCTAAGTTTTTAAATGACACTTAAAGGGACAGTCAAGTCCAAAAAAAAAACTTTCATGATTTAAATAGGGCATATGCTAATTTCTTACACCTTGAAGGCCAACTCTAATTTGAAAGCATTTTGACAGTTTTTCACCACTAGAGGACGTTAGTTCATGTGTTTCATATAGATAATATTGAGCTCACGCACGTGAAGCTCTTAGGAGTGAGCACTGATTGGCTAAAATGCAAGTCTGTCAAAAGAACTGAAATAAGGGGGCAGTTTGCAGAGTCATAGATACAAAGTAATTACAGAAGTTAAAAGTGTATTATTATAACTCTGTTGGTTATTCAAAACTGAGGATTGGGTAATAAAGGGATTATCTACCTTTTTAAACAACAAAAATTCTGGTGTTGACCGTCCCTTTAAAAAAACAAAACTGTGATAACTGCAGAATGTTCACAACCAACTGTCTCACACTTCACTATTTCTACTTCAATATCATATACATGGATAGATGTTGCTTTTGAGAGACAAGCATTGCCAGCAGGATAAGTATAGGCACATTCCAGTAATGACCCTGGTCTGCACAGGAACTTAACAAAGCGGTTGGGTGGCCTGCTAGCAATGCTTGCCTCACGAAAGCATCCTGCTGCAAAAAGTAATAGCTGCAGCTGTTCTATTACAGAAGGACCGGAGGATAAGCAATCCCAGTCTGTGCCACACATAACAGCGCTTGCGCTCCTCGCTTCAATTTCAAGCACACTCAGCAATACAGAGTTCTCCCTACCTGTGACCATTTGTACAGAAATGAGCCGGTCACACATTCAGCCTCACTGCACCCGGAACAGGCTCCTCAGCACGACCCTGCGCTGCTTTCTCAGGAGGCCCTCAGTCCGCTGCTCCTGCTGCCACGCCTCCCCTAAATGCTCTGGCGCCCAACAGGGGAGACACGCCCCGCAGTTTGAAAACCGCCACTTTAGTGGTTAGATATCTGAACTTGTTTAGCCATTTTAAGAGAAACATTAAACTGAAACATTTACTTTCAGGGATGTGACAGAGCAGATATAAATCAATTTAATATTTTTGCATGAAAATGGCAGATTAAAAGAGAAATAAAGGGGCAAAAAGAAAATGCTCTAATGTGTTAGATTATTTTATTATTGCACAAATGCTTGCACATAACTGTGTTTAATCCCTGCAAATAGTTAAAGACTGCTCCAGAGTTGCAATGGTACACTACTAGGAGCTAGCTGAACACATCTGGTGAGCCAATGACAAGAGTCATATGTGTGTAGCAGCCAATTAGCACCTAGCTCCCAGTAGTGTATTGCTGCTCCTGAGCCTACCTTGGTATGCTTTTCAACAAAGGGTACAAAGAAAACAAAGTACATTTGATACTATAAGTAAATTGAAAATTCTCTGAAAATTGCATGTTTTATTTGAACCATGAAAATGTCATTTTAACTCTTATGTCTCCTTTAGACAACTTTTGCGCAACAAAATTGTGCTTGTTCCGCCTACCTTGAAAGGCCAAAAAGCAAAGCCTGTAACCTGTGAATGCTGCAAATCAAATAGCTGATTTCGGCACTTTTCAGCATTCGGAAAACCTAATCCATTTAATAATAGACGTAAAATTAAAAGTCTATTAAAATGTGATGCTCTCTCTGAATCATCAAAATTTAATTTTGACTATCACATCTATTAAAAGCTGTTAAAATGTACTGTAAATGCCACATTCCTATGGCAGATTGCTCATTTCTCACTGGATGATATGGGCAACTCCCACAGCTGTATTGGACAGAAACTGGTTTTCTGGAGAGAAAAAAAATAAATCTTACATTATTTAAAATACCCTCTTTTACATACAAGCATTGAGCAACAAACAGAGACATTTACTTATCATATAATGTCATTAAAGGAAAATAATTTGCATTGTAATATATAATATTACAAAGTGCACTGTTATTGTGTATATAAAGAGCTCAGGACTTGAGAGCTGTGTGCCTTTAATTATAAATCTAATAATATACAGATTTACAAGTGCATTAAATGTCCTGTTAAAGGATTACTTTCTGTTATAATTTTTAAGATAAACAACTAACATATTAAAGTTAATAAACATTAATTAAAACCTACTGACCTATATTTTCTCCAAAACGAAGTTTCATAACGTTCTAAAAGTTATATATTTTATTCGCCGATGATGTCACGTTATCCTCCCCACTATTTTCAGCACTGAGTGTTCAAAATACTTAAACCAATAACTTTGTGTTTAAAGCGTCATTTTGAAACCTAGGTATTGTAAACGGATTGGTACAGAGCAAAGGATACCCATGGAGTGGGTTTGGAAAACAATTAAATTTGCAGACAAGATTTCTGATATACGGTAGAGATATGTTAATGAAATGCTATTGATAAAAAGCGTATTTGGGGTAGTTAGTTAGTAACAGGCATAGAAAATATTAACTTACAGTGGCCCTTTAAGTGTTTTCATGTTGTAAGCAGTTTAACCAGTAAATTATTTCAATTCTTATGGTTGTTTTGTCATTGTCATAAGGTATCTAATGTGTTTCTTTCTAGTCTTTGTGGAACAGATTGTTTTTCTGGAAGAATGTGCCAGAGAGACTTCCGCTGACATTAAATCAATTTCGTATCCTCAACCCACTTATAGTAAAGGAGACAGCCCTTGACATCCTGCAGTATCCTGAACCAAACACAAAATGGATAGGTTGGGAAAAGGTATTTTGTTGTTTGTTTTTTGTTTGTTAAATGATTTCTTTGCTGTGATGGCAAAATTGTGTAGTGTTTTAACTGAATAAAGCATGAAAAATAAAAACCCAATTAATTGGCCAGGCAAAGAAATTAAGCTTTGTCTAGGGGACCAGTACTTACACTCCAGCTCTTAGGTTATTGGTATCACAGGCTGGGGTGCCAGTTTGCACATCTTAAATTGACAAAATTAAATTACACTTTGGAATGTTTGGATTGTAATTTTTAACTCTACGAGATGCTTTAATGCTTTTTGCAGGATGTAGAACATTGGCCCTTCAGCAATCACATTTTACATAATTATTGTTTGATCAGTGTTATGATAGCTCAGTTATATTTGTCCCTAGTTGGCTACAGGAAATTATTTAACATAAACATACCCACAAGGCTTTTTAAGGAATATTTACATGAACTACAAAACAATTCAAATTTTGCCTATACAATGCTCTCTATCTAATATTTCTGTCCATCTTATCTTTCTGTCTAATATATATAATATATCGATCTCTCTTTCAAATCTAATTCATCTATCTAATTTGTCTATCTATCTAAATGACCCTATAACTTTTTTTCACTAAATTAAACACTTATTTCATAGTCAAACTGAAAGTTTCAGTACTGAAGAGAGGAGTTAGAATGGGGCATAGGCAGACCCTGACAGTACGTTTGAGGCTGTATTAGAAAGTAGACGTAAATATTGCCACAATCACTGTAAGTAAGGCAGCTCTCATTCCACAAGATTAAAAAAAAAACAGAATTGGGTCTGCAGGACACTTACACTTCTTTTGGCAATCTAAGATTCATAAGACTGCCTACTCCCCTAACCTTAGAGCAGGCTCACCTAAAGCATCTTAGAAAATATGGGACGGTGCCTTTTGCCTTACACTGCCTTGTCCAAATCCAAACAAGTCTAGAAACACAGTTATGCATCAAAGTTAGCATGAAGGTGCAGCCCCCATTACAGATGAATTTCTGGTAAGAGCAGATTGATTCTTTTTCCAGATCCTTCTGTCTCAAGTTCTGCAAGATCCTTTGAAGGCCACAGGCTTTCTGTATTGTATAAACAACAAATTAATCTCTCCTGTCTGTTCTATCCCAACCTTTTTGCAGTATCAAAAAATGAAGGTACCCTTTGGCCTACTTTGGATCTGAAAATTCTAAACAAGTTTCTAAAAGTGCCAACTTGCAAAATAGAGATTAGTCTTACTATACTTTCTTTAGTGCAGAAGGGTCCATTTATGTCTACTATTGAATTAAAAGATGCCTATTTACATATCCCTATTCACAGGGTTCATGTCAGGTGCCTGAGGAACTATCAAATTGTGCTGCTCCCTTTTGGTCTGGCAACAGCGCCCAGAGTTTTTACAAAGGTTCTATGAGCATTGCTGTCTGTGGTGCAAGCTCAGGGAATCTCTACCTAGAATACATTCTAGTGCAGGTGCTCTCTCTTCAGCTGGCAATGAAACACACAAGCTGTGCTGGCAATGAAACACACACAAACTGTTCTTCAGATGCTTCAAAGTCACGTTTGTAAAATCAACCTACCAAAGAGCTCCTTGACTCCTCAGTGACTTTCTTAAACAGAACAGAGCAGACCTTAACTGTAACATGCCTGTATTCAACGCCAGCTTAATATTCTTCCTTCTGTTGCTCAATGTATGGAAGTTGTAGAACTTACTGCCTCAGATGCTGTTCAATGTGCCAGATTTCATCTGCGGCCTCTCCAATTAAGGATGACACAGCAGTGAAACAGAGGATTATGAGGATCTGTCTTAGAAGATACTGTTGGACAACAACACATAGTGGCAGACTCGCCAATCCTTTTGTTCAGGGTGCCTCTTTTGTTCAGACCAGCGTAGGTTGTGATCACTACCTGCCATCCTAAAGGGTTGGCTGTGATCTGGGGTCTCAGAGAGCGTAGGAAGTCTAGTCTCCTCGGATGGCAAGTTTACCATTAAACATTTTGGAACTCCAGGAACCTTAAGCATAGTGGCTTACATCAATAATTAGGGCATAACTCTCAGTTACTAGTGATGAAAGCATTGTTGCACATTTTCAAGTGGGCAGCACATCATCAATACATAATGTCATCTTGAGAGTGAACAGTTGGAAGGCAGATTTTGCCAGTAACTTTACCTGGAGGAATGATCTTTAAACCAGGGTGTGCCTCTTGCTTGACTCACAATCTGACCCGACATTGTGCCAGGTCACAGGATCCTCAGGGGGATTTAAAAGATGCACTAGTGGCTCCCTGATCCTTTTAGCTGTTTTACATCTTTTCTCCATTTGTGTTGCTATTCATGGTGATAGACAGAATCAAACTAAAACAAGCTTCAGTTATTGTGATTGCTCCAGCTTGGCCTTGTAGCATTGGTATGCAGATTTGATTTAAATTACCTTGTGCCCAGGCCCGGCCTTAGGGTATGGCTACCGAGGCGGCCGCCTTGGGCTCCGCGATCAGGGGGCCCCCGCCGCACTGGTGCCAACTGTATTTGTTTAATGCCTTTTTTTTTGGCTCCCTCTATTTTAAAAAAAAAAAAATTGCAGCATTTGTTTTGCCCAGGACCTTTAGGAGGCAGTTACACATGCAATGATCTGATTGATTGGAGGATTATACTATAATTTGACAATCAATCAGCTCCTTGCATGTTGCCTGAATAAGAGAGAGGGTGGTGAGTTCTCATTGTGAAGGGGCGGGTGTAAGAGCAGTGGAAAGCAGAGCGCGCACATGTGGTGTAGTCAAGCCCGGATTGAACATCTGGCATCAGTTCTAAGAAGTCTATGAGCACTGTGCAGAGGACAGTCACAGTGAAAGAGAAACACCTATATTACAAGTTTTGCATTTGTGTTTTAACGCTGAAAAAATGGCCATTTCAGCGTTAAAACAGCACCGCGGCCAATACAAGTCTTGCCGGTATAGCTGTACCGCAAGCCTTTTAGCCTGTACCGCAACGTCAGTCCCACACACGTAAAAACGTATGTGTTTTCATGGGACTTCCATAGCGGCCATTACAAGTTTTGCGGTCAGGCTAAAAAGCTTGCGTTCCAGCCTATACCGGCAAGATCCGTTCTGCAATCTAAAAGCAGTAGTTATGAGTTTTACGCTACAAAACTGTTACATAACACTCATAACTAAACTGCTACAAAGTGCACTAAACACCTATCAACCTCTAAACCGAGGCCCTCCCGACATTGCGCCACTAAAAATAATTATTCACCCCTAAACCGCCGCCTCCTGCATCGCAAACGCTATTTAAATATTATTAACCCCTAATCTGCCTTCCGCCCACATCGCCCCCTCTGTACTAAAGTTATTAAGCCCTACACCGCCGCCACTATAATAAACCTTTTAACCCCTAAACCGCAAGCCCCCCACAACGAAATATATTAAAATAAACTATTAACCCCTAAACTGAAAGCACCCCCACGTCGCAATAAATTAAATTAAACTAGTAACCCCCTAACTTTATATTAAAATTACAATTCCCCTACCTTAAATTAAATTAAAACTTACCTGTCAAATTAAAAGAACTACGTTTAAACTAACAATTAAACTAATACAGGTAGCCCTCAGTTTACGCCGGGGTTAAGTTCCAGAAGGAATGTTTGTAAATCGAAACCGTTGTAAATTGAAACCCAGTTTATAATGTAAGTCAAAGGGAAGTGAGGGAGTTACGTTCCAGGCCCCTCTCAAAATTAACATAAGTAACACCTAATACATTATTTTTAAAGCTTTGAAATGAAGACTTTAAATGCTAAACAGCATTATAAACCTAATTAAATAATTACACAACAGACTGTATCATCAAACTAAGTTTAATGAACAAAAACATTTTTTTACTTGCATTTTTCTGCAAACAGTTCTCTGCATTGTTAGCATGTTAGATAATATTGGGTCTGCACCTATTCTATGCATTTCAATCTGGAGTGATTAATAGGCAGTTAGGCATCCTCACCTCAAGCAGCTGGGCAGGAAGATAATAGGGAAATGGCTGCTAGATCTTATTGCTCGATAGCTAAGGTCTGTTCTGTGTACACAGATTAATTTAAGTCTGCTAAGCTTGCATAACTTTGCTGCAACACAAGCGGACAGCTCCGCCTACTGGCTATTTTTAATTAGTGCACTGCTTTTCAATAGCAGTCACATGACTGGAAAAAAAAGGTTGTTATTCTGAAACGGCGCAAATTGAACCGGCGTAAACCGAGGGCCACCTGTATAATTATTAAACTAAAATTAAACTAACTACCAATTAAATAAAACTAAACTACACATAAAATCCTAACACTACTCTAAAAATTACAAAGTATCTAATTACAAAAAATAAAAAAGACTAAATTACAAAAAATAACAAACACTAAATTACGAAAAATAACAAACGAAATTATTAAAAATAAAAAAGAATTACACCTAATTTAATAGCCCTATAAAAATATAAAAGACCACCCAAAATAAAAAACTAACCTACAATAAACTACCAATAGCCCTTAAAAGGTCCAAAGATATCAGCTCTTTTCCCTGAAAAAAAATACAAAGACCCCCCCAACAGTAAAACCCACCACCCAACCAACCCCCAAAATAAAAAACCTAATTCTAAAAAAACCTAATCTACCCATTGCCCTGAAAAGGGCATTTGTATAGGCATTGCCCTTAAAAGGTAATTTAACTCTTTCGCTGCTCAAACCCTAATCTAAAAAAAAAAACACCCAAAAAACCCTTAAAAAAAACACTATCTCATCCAATAGAATGAGAGCTGCTTAAATCCTATTGGCTGATTTCAACAGCCAATAGGATTTTAGCAGCTCTAATTCCTATTGGCTGATTCAAATTTTTCACCGTATGAAGAGGATGCTCCGTGCCGGATGTCTTCAGGATGGACCTGCTCCGCGCCGCTGGGATCAAGATAGAAGATGCCGCTTGGATGAAGATAGAAGAGGCCGTCTGGATGAAGACTTCTTGCCGCCTGGATGAGGACTTTGCCGTCTGGATAAAGATCGTTCAAGAGGGACTTCAAAAACTGTAAGTGGATTTTTTAGATTAGGATTTGGGCCGCAAAAGAGCTTAATGCCCTTTTAAGGGCAATGCCCATACAAATGCCCTTTTCAGGGCAATGGGTAGATTAGATTTTTTAGATAGTTTTTTTTATTTTGGGGAGGTGGGGGTTTGTAATGTTAGTGGGTCTTTGTAAAAAAAAAATCAGGTAAAAGAACTGTTTTACTTAGGGCAATGCCCTACAAAAGGCCCTTTTAAGGGCTATTGGTAGTTTATTCTAGATTTGGTTTTTTATTTTGGGGTGTTTTTTTAAAAAAAATGGGTATTAGAATAGGAATAATTTATATTATTTTTGATAATTTGTTTGTTATTTTGTGTAATGTATTTTTTCCGTTTTGGGGTGGGTTTTTATTTTTAGATTAGGGCTTGGGCAGCAAAAGAGAAATGCCCTTTTAAGGGCAATGCCCATACAAATTCCCTTTTCAGGGCAATGGGTAGATTAGGTTTTATTTTATTTTTATTTTGTGGGTTTGTGGTGTGGGGGTTTGTATACTGTTAGGGGGTGTTTGTTTTTTAGCAAAAGAGCTGTTAACTTTAGGGCAATACCCTACAAAAAATGTTAGTGTTTTTTTATTTTTTGTAATGTTACGTTTTATTTCACAGGTAAGTTTGTATTTATTTTAGCTAGGTAGTTAATAAATAGTTAATAACTATTTACTAACTATTCTACCTAGTTAAAATAAATACAAACTTACCTGTGAAATAAAAATAAATCCTAAGCTAGCTACAATAGAACTATTAGTTATATTGTAGCTAGCTTAGGTTTTATTTTACAGGTAAGTATTTATTTAGTTTTAAATTGGTATTATTTAGTTAATAATTGTAACTTTAGTTTAGCTCTATTTAATTATGTTAAAGTTAGGGGGTGTTAGGTTAAGGGTTACGTTAGGGTTAGGTTTAGGGGTTAATATAGTTTAATTTAGTGTTTTGCGATGTGGGGGGTGCGGTTTAGGGGTTAATAGGTTTATTTAGTGGTAGTGATGTGGGAGGCCAGAGGTTTAGGGGCTAATACCTTTATTTAGTGGCAGCGATGTCGGGGAGCGGCGGAATAGGGGTTAATAACTTTATTTAGGTGGCAGCGATATCGGGAGCGTAAGATTAGGGGTTAATAACTGTAGGTAGGTGTTGGCGATGTCGGCGGCAGCAGATTATGGGTGTTTAGACGTGGGGTTTATGTTAAGGTGTTAGGTTTAAACATAACTTTTATTTTCCTCATAGACATCAATGGGGCTGCGTTACGGAGCTTTTCATCCCGCGATCGCAGGTGTTGGTTGTTTTTTTTTAGCCCGCTCTTCCAATTGATGTCTATGGGGAAAGCGTGCACGAGCACGTCAAAACAGTGCTTGTATTTTGTGCGGTATGGAGCTTAAAAGCACCATATTGCACGTACAAGCCGGCTGTTTGAAAACTTGTAATGGTTGCACTATAGAGGGTTAAATAACGCAACTTTTGTAGCGTTCGTTAATTTCCCTATAGCGTGCATAACTCGTAATCTAGCTGAAAGTAAGTTAGAAACTTTTCAAGGAAAGTAAAACCAAAACTGTTAATACACTTATCAATGTAACATGAATAGCTGCCACCAAGAGACTTAAGGGGTTAAACTCTCTGGACGGTGCAACTATGCTTTATTACTCATCTTCTGCTTGCTGCCTGTCATAAATCATTTTGTGGACCTGCGATATCTGTTACAATCTCTGTGTTAAGCTGTATCTGTCTCTCCCTCCCTATTCACTCCGGAAGAGCTGAAAACGCAAGGTCAAATTTTTGTGGGAGGGCAGCCTTGTGTGTGTGTAATAAATTGAATTGACACTTTTTAATAACTGTTTTTTTACTATTTATTTTTGAGAAAATTACTAAGTACTTATCTGAAGGGTGTTATAATTTTTAAATTCCTTTTGTCAGTTAGTACAATATTTCTGATGCAAAAAAGAGGGGGGTAGGCTGAGGGGGGCTGCTCTGCCTTAAAATAGTGTCAGAGAATTCCCAATCCCAGAGATGATTTTGAATTTATATAAAAGAAAATCCAGTCAGATAGGACAGTCCTATTTCCTAAGAAAGACATTAATTTCCCAGAAAAACTGTTTAATATGTAATGTATTTTTTTCCCCTCAGGGGAATTAATTACTTTCTTAGGAAATAGGACTGGATAGGGGGCTGTATGTGACGTGAGGGAGTCAGGAGGACAGGAGGGGGCTGTGTGTAAGGGAGATGTGAGTGAGGGAGATGGGGTTCTGAGAGTGAGGAGGGGGCTGTTTGTGAGGGAGAGGGGGCATAGAGAGTGAGGAGGGGCTGTGTATGAGGAAGAGGGGGGCTGAGAGGTTGAGGAGGGGGCTGTGTGTGAGGAAGAGGGGGGATGAGAGGGTGAGGAGGGGGCTGTGTGTGAGGGATAGGGGGCATAGAGAATGAGGAGGGGGCTGTGTGTGAGGAAGAGGGGGACTGAGAGTGAGGAGGGGGCTGTGTGTGAGGGAGAGGGGGGCTGAGAGTGAGGAGGCGGCTGTGTGTGAGAGAGGGGGCTGTGTGTGAGGAAGAGGGGGGCTGAGAGTGAGGGAGGTGGGGTCTGAGAGTGAGGAGGGATGTGTGTGTGTGAGGGAGAGGGGGCATATAGAGTGAGGAGGGGGCTGTGTGTGAGGAAGAGGGGGGCTGAGAGGGTGAGGAGGGGGCTGTGTGTGATGAAGAGGGGGGCTGAGAGGATGAGGAGGGGGCTGTGTGTGAGAAAGAGGGTGGCTGAGAGGGTGAGGAAGAGGGGGGCTGAGAGGGTGAGGAGGGGGCTGTGTGTGAGGAAGAGTGAAGCTGAGAGGGTGAGGAGGGGGCTGTGTGTGAGGAAGAGTGAAGCTGAGAGGGTGAGGAGGGGGCTGTGTGTGAGGGAGAGGTGCGCTGTGAGGTTGAGAATGGGATTGTGGAAGGCATTATGCAGCGTGACCTAAGAGCACAATTCTTGATATATTGCGCAAAATGTATTTTTATCAAGCTGTGAATAAAAAAAAAAAGGAATAAAGAAAAAAACAGTTTTACACAATTTGCTTGCACAAACTGTGATGCTTTATAAGGATGGTGCATAATTTGAGGTAAATTTACTTTTTCCTCTATCCGTATCTTAAACAATTGCATCAGCAGGAAGACTCCAATTAATTAGTCCAATATTTATTGTTTTTTTGCCCCAATGTCTTGTTCCTGTATTGATAATGCATTTTGGTTTCTTACAGGTGAAACTCGAAAAATTAGAATATCGTTCAAAAGTTCATTTATTTTACAAATGCAACTTAAAAGGTGACGCTAATATATGAGATAGACTCATTACATGCAAAGCAAGATAGTTCAAGCCGTGATTTGTCATAATTTTGATGATTATGGCTTACAGCTCATGAAAACTCCAAATCCACAATCTCAGAAAATTAGAATATTGTGAAAAGGTGCAATTTTCTAGCCTCAAAGTGTCCCACTCTAATCAGCTAATTAAGCCATAACACCTGCAAAGGGTTCCTGAGCCTTTAAATAGTCTCTCAGTCTGGTTCAGTAGGAATCACAATCATGGGAAAGACTGCTGACCTGACAGTTGTGCAGAAAACCATCATTGTCCCCCTCCATAAGGAGGGAAAGCCTCAAAAGGTAATGTCCCAAAGTGCTGTATCAAAGCACATTAATAGAAAGTTATGTGGAAGGGAAAAGTGTGGAAGAAAAAGGTGCACGAGCAGCAGGGATGACCGCAGCCTGGAGAGGATTGTCAGGAAAAGGCCATTCAAAAGTGTTGGGGACTTTCATAAGGAGTGGACTGAGGCTGGAGTCAGTGCATCAAGAGCCACCACACTCAGACGGATCCTGGACATGAGCTTCAAATGTCTTATTCCTCTTGTCAAGCCACTTCTGAACAACAAACAACGTCAGAAGCGTCTTACCTGGGCTAAAGAAAAACAGACCTGGTCTGTTGCTCAGTGGTCCAAAGTCCTCTTTTCTGATGAGAGCAAATTTTGCATCTCATTTGGAAACCAAGGACCCAGAGTATGGAGGAAGAATGGAGAGGCACACACTGCAAGATGCTTGAAGTCCAGTGTGAAGTTTCCACAGTCTGTGTTGATTTGGGCAGCCATGTCATCTGCCGGTGTTGATCCACTGTGCTTCATTAAGTCCAGGATCAACGCAGCCGTCTACCAGGAGATTTTGGAGCACTTCATGCTTCCTTCCGCAGACGAGCTCTATGGGGATGCTGACAATTTTCCAGCAGGACTTGGCACCTGCCCACACTGCCAAAAGCACCAAAACCTGGTTCAATGACCATGAGATTACTGTGCTTGATTGGCCAGCAAACTCGCCTGACCTGAACCCCATAGAGAATCTATGGGGCATTGCCAAGAGAAAGATGAGAGACATGAGACCGAACAATGCAGAAGAGCTGAAGGCCGCTATTGAAGCATCCTGGTCTTCCATAACACCTCAGCAGTGCCACAGGCTGATAGCTTCCATGCCACGCCGCATTGAGGCAGTAATTGCTGCAAAACGAGCCCAAACCAAGTACTGAGTACATAATAACTATAATAATAATAATAACTAGTATTTATATAGCTCCTTTCTCCCAGAGGGACTCAAAGCGCTTTTTCAGCGCTCGCTCTCGGAATTCATCCAAATCTATGCATGCTTATACTTTTCAGAGGTCCGATATTGTTCTATGTACAATCCTTGTTTTATTGATTGCATGTAATATTCTAATTTTCTGAGATTGTGGATTTGGGGTTGTCATGAGCTGTAAGCCATAATCATCACAATTATGACAAATCACGGCTT
Organism: Bombina bombina; assembly: GCF_027579735.1. Lineage (NCBI taxonomy): Eukaryota > Metazoa > Chordata > Amphibia > Anura > Bombinatoridae > Bombina > Bombina bombina. Next base: position 1,355,947,963 of record NC_069500.1, read on the forward strand.
GAACTATCTTGATTTGCATGTAATGAGTCTATCTCATATATTAGTTTCACCTTTTAAGTTGCATTAGTGAAATAAATTAACTTTTGTACAATATTCTAATTTTTTGAGTTTCACCTGTATATATAATAGAACTTTAACATTTTCCAAAAATACCTGGATCCTAGATTTATGGCCTCCTGCTCCTTCATTTTGACTGTCAGGTAGTCTTCAAACCATTATCTCTATCTATTTTATTGTCCAAGTGTAGTCCCTTCTGCTTATTAAGGTTCCATTAAAATGTAACATCAAACTGAAGTTTGTCATGTAACCTAAGTATTAAAAGGCTTAGAAGTGTATTTAATATGCTTTTAATTGTATAAGCTTTATTTGTATCTTTACATCTTTTTGACAAATAATTGTCATGGCCTCTCTAACAAAGTATGTATGACTGACTGACTATTTGGGTTGCAACTTGAGGTTTGCGTCACTGTAATGTCCTTGTTAGCATCATAAAAAGAAAAACTAAGGCCCAGTTCAACTCAACTGTCCCTTATTGTGAGCATAATTCTTAATTATATACAGAAATATTGGTGTCCCAATAGCACAAACGGTATATTGCAATATATACAATGTTATAGTGCTCTACATTTGTGGATTTCAATTTTTTTTAAATAAAATGTTGTGAATTACCTTAAAGGAACATTATACACTAGATTTTTCTTTGCATAAATGTTTAGTAGATGATCCATTTAAATAGCCCATCTGGGTTTGTTTTTGTAACAATGTATAGTTTTGCTTTTTTTTCAATAATATTGTGCTGATTTTCAGACTCCTAACCAAGCCCCAATGTTTTAGATGTATACTGATGTCTACAGACTCCTGGTTGTGTAATGGGTCTTTTCATATGCAGGAGAGGGGGGGGGTCTACTTGTTCCTGCTTTCCCAACCCCTTTCATTTTACACCCAGTTGTTTGATTCTGCTTTTTATCATATCCACGTTCTTTCCAGATCTACGTATTCTGATATAATTAAAAATATATATATATTTACTTATTGTGGCTTGCTAATTTTAAGGGAGACGTCCCTGAAGTTTTATATTGGCATAAATGCAGTGTGTATGATTTAATTAGTATAATTAAAGTGTAAACATTTTTTACTTTTTACATACTGTGCATCTCCCCTTATTTATATCTGTGCTTGATGAGCGCTGCTTCTTCTGCTTTCTGTATTTATATGTGTTTTCCAGAGGGGCTTAACTGAGTAGCAGCATGATTTTCTGTCTCCTTAGGCGCTCCTATCCTTCTTAATCACATTAACCCTTTCACTGGGTGTCCCAGCCTAGCCTCATCAACAGTGCTAACTGGGAGCTTTTAAGTAAGTTTTTAAAACGCTTTATACTGGATTTTTATATCAGTATCCGTGCATATTCTTCTTTATAGTAGTGTCTATTACATGCATTTATATGAAAATTAGTGTATACTGTCACTTTAAATTGTTTTTCTCCTGTTTTTCATTTTTGAAACAGTGGGGGCGGGGTTTCAGATAGAATGGGTGGAGTTGTGGTGGGAATGGGGCAGGGTTGTGGGTGGGGATGGGGCTGGGGAGACAGGGGGCCCCATTTTGTCATCCTGCCTCGGGCCCCGCGATGGCTAGGACTGGCCCTGCTTGTCTCTGCCTTGGTGGCTTCCTTTCAGAAAGGGTCTTCTTTTTTCAAAGGCCTTTCTTTCATCATGATCTCAATCGAACTAGTGCTGTACCAACGAGGTTTGTCTGACTGATAAGGTAATTGATGCCATGATTCAAGCTAGAAAGCCTGTCACCAAGAGTAAATATTACAAGGTCTGGATAATGTTTTTTTATCCTAGTGTTCCATTAGAATTAATTTCAGTTCTAGACTTTCTACAATATGGTCTGAGAAAGGCTTATCGGCTAGTTCTCTTAAAGATAAGATTTCAGCCTTATCCTTCTGGTATCAGAAGAAAATTTCCAGGATTTTAATCCAGACCTTTGTTCAGGCCTTTATCAGGATGACTGTTTTTTGGACCAGTTACTCCTCCATGGAATTTTAATATAGTTTTGAGTGTCCTTCAAGCCCCTTCAATTAAACCCATGCATGGTATAGACCTGCGTTTCCAATCTCCAGTCCTCTGGACCTTTAACAGGCCAGATATTCATTATTTCTTTACTAGAGCACAGGTGAAATAATCAACTGATGGGTGAGCTGATTATTTCACCTGAGCTCTAGTTATTATATAATGAATATCTGGTCTGTTAAGAGTCCTGGGGACTGGGTTTGGGAAACACTGGTTTAGACCTTCATCTGTTACCCTGTAAGGTTCTCTTTCTGTTTGTTCAGCCAGGGGAGTTTGTGAGCGTTCAACTCTATCTTGTTCATCAGGATAAAGATGTTCTTTGAATTAGCTATTATTTTCTTTCTAAAGTAGTGTCTATTGATACTATCAACCAAGAAATTGTGGTTCCTGCTATTCTAAGGAGCGACTTCTTCACAACCTGGATGTTGTAAGAGAATTTAAATTCTATGTTGAAGCCACAAAGGATTTCAGCTTTCTTCTTTTTTGTTCATTCATTTTTCTGGAACTTGTATGGGTCAGAAAGCTACGGCAGTTACCCTGGCCGTTTTGGCTTAAGGCCATGATTCGTAAATGATATCTGGTTGCAGGAAAGACTCACCCTGAGTGCATTACTCATTCCTCTAGAGCAGTGATTTTCAACCTTTTTTTGCCGTGGCACACTTTTTTACATTAAAAAATCCTGCAGCACACCACCATCCCAAAATTTTACAAAATCACACATTGTAGCCTAATACAGTATATATATATATATATATATATATATATATATATATATATATATATATATATACATAACAAAGACAGTTAGGGTAAATAAGGTAAAGGACACTTATCTTGGGAGGCCGATCGCCGTCGTCCACACAGCGTAGAGCTAGCTTGCTGGTTCGAAGTTCCTGCACTCAGCGTGGAGGATATCGGGTTAGTGAGCTGCTATAAGTAAACTTCAAACAGAGGCTGGACTCCCAAAGAACTTATGGTTAGAACTCATTAAATATGAGTAAACATTTGACACAGCACTTGCTGACTGGTATAGACACTATGCACAAAGCACTTCAGTTAAAAAATCACATAGAAAATTTATTGAATAAATGTTAAAATGTTCATACAGGAACTGTGCAAACACAGACACTCACGGCAAGTTGAAAGACAGGGGAGCAAGTGACGTCAACTGACGCGTTTCACGCCGGTTGGCGCTCTCTCAAAGATAGTTTGGGAAGTGACCATACAGGGATTAAATAGCCGTTACTAACTGCGATCACGCCCACAAACCAGTTGACGTGGTATTGTTGTTATAACGAGTAAGGATATGTTCGAGCCAGGTAATGACAGCTCACAGGTCACAATGTTTGTAGCGGTCAGACAAAGTGTGAGGCATATTCAAATAGAACATTGTCCACACTCGGCAACTTCAATACTATACACAAACAGAAAAACGAGACATATACAGCCAGTTATACTCAGTGTGTACACTTAAGAAACACCGCTAGTGATGAAAAAGTACAAAAGCCTTAGATAAATACAAAAACATTTGATAGAAACAAAAACTGGTACAACTTAGCCATTATTAAAAATGGATACATAGTAATATTAAAGGAAGGATTCAACAGTCAAAGAGGGAAGAAACTGTAACATTTATGTAATAAGACACAGAAACATAAAATAAAAAGGGCAATGAAAAAATAAGTAAAAAAGCACAGTTTGTTCATGTGAGGAGAGATATGTTTACACGTTACCATACTCAGACAAGTCAAATAATGATAAATACATTTTGTTGGCTAGCAAAAAGCTCCAAGGCAAACAGGGTCATAATCTGACTATAGATTTAAAATCGTCATTTAGTGGATTCAGTCACTTTCAAAACCACAGAGATTCATATTCCCTGTTGTATATTTGCATATTACTTAAATACTTTTATTTCGGTGTATGCTTGTTAATTCATCTATACTCTTTAAGTTAATATTTACAAAATCCTATCTTGTGTGGGTAAGACTCAAAACCTATATCATAATGAGTCTGATTTACAGACTATTTCTTTCACAATAGTTATGTGTCAACCTGTCAAAAATAGTATATAGCATAAGGTGATGATCTAGAGTGTCCATTAGTTTTTTCTCTATCTGAAACATTTATGGATCATTTATCATTGAGCCCAACCAGACTACGCCTCAACAAGCTATATACCCTGATATAAATCTAAATCCCACATTAGGTTAATACCTTTAGGTTCTTTCATTTCTAGCCTAAAAATCTATTGTACTTCGACATCAAGCAATTTTTTATATCTGTTTCCTCCTCTCTTATTTGCAGGAATATAGTCAATGGCTTGGAACTTTAGGGCTTTTTTATTCTCTGGGTGCAAGTTAAAATGTTTGGCTATTGGGGTTTTTGGAGGATCCCTTTCAATTGATGTGAGATGCTCACGTATTCTGTCTTTTAAATTTCTACTAGTGGAGCCTGTGTACTGCTTTCCACAGACCTCACATGTAATTACATAATTAACATACTTAGAACAACAGTCTAATCTGTATTTTATGTTATGTACATTTTTATTAGATGTTGATGTAATTGTTTCTCCTGTTTTGCAGTGTGCGCACACATTGCAATGTCTGCCACACCGAAAAAATCCCTTTCTTGCCAACCATGTCTCTTTGGTTTTAGATTCAGAAATATAGACATAATTTATCAGACGGCTACCAATCGTGTATGCTTTTTTGGAGATGAACTTTATGCCCCTGTCCAAGATGACTTTGCAATCCTGGTCAAGGGTCAATATTTCAAGATTCCTATTTATTATATCTTTGATATTGCCAAACTGATTACTGTACTGGGTAATACATTTTACATCTTCTGCCAATATATGTTTGTTTTTTCTTTTTTTCTTATTCTTTTAGTTAGAGCTAGGGAATGTTTGTCATATTTATGTATAACATTCCCTAGATCTAACTAAAAGAATGGAACAAAGAGGCTATAAAAGAGAGACTTTACAGTCACTTAGACAGCAGGTTAGAGATATGAATAGAGATAAACTGCTAAAGAATAAGAAAAAAAGAAAAAAAAAAACATATATTGGCAGAAGATGTAAAATTTATTACCCAGTACAGTAATCAGTTTGGCAATATCAAAGATATAATAAATAGGAATCTTGAAATATTGACCCTTGACCAGGATTGCAAAGTCATCTTGGACAGGGGCATAAAGTTCATCTCCAAAAAAGCATACACGATTGGTAGCCGTCTGATAAATTATGTCTATAATTCTGAATCCAAAACCAAAGAGACATGGTTGGCAAGAAAGGGATTTTTTCGGTGTGGCAGACATTGCAATGTGTGCGCACACTGCAAAACAGGAGAAACAATTACATCAACATCTAATACATAACATAAAATACAGACTAGACTGTTGTTCTAAATATGTTATTTATGTAATTACATGTGAGGTCTGTGGAAAGCAGTACACAGGCTCCACTAGTAGAAATTTAAAAGACAGAATATGTGAGCATCTCACATCAATTGAAAGGGATCCTCCAAAAACCCCAATAGCCAAACATTTTAACTTGCACCCAGAGAATAAAAAAGCCCTAAAGTTCCAAGCCATTGACTATATTCCTGCAAATAAGAGAGGAGGAAACAGATATAAAAAATTGCTTGATGTCGAAGTACAATAGATTTTTAGGCTAGAAATGAAAGAACCTAAAGGTATTAACCTAATGTGGGATTTAGATTTATATCAGGGTATATAGCTTGTTGAGGCGTAGTCTGGTTGGGCTCAATGATAAATGATCCATAAATGTTTCAGATAGAGAAAAAACTAATGGACACTCTAGATCATCACCTTATGCTATATACTATTTTTGACAGGTTGACACATAACTATTGTGAAAGAAATAGTCTGTAAATCAGACTCATTATGATATAGGTTTTGAGTCTTACCCACACAAGATAGGATTTTGTAAATATTAACTTAAAGAGTATAGATGAATTAACAAGCATACACCGAAATAAAAGTATTTAAGTAATATGCAAATATACAACAGGGAATATGAATCTCTGTGGTTTTGAAAGGGACTGAATCCACTAAATGACGATTTTAAATCTATAGTCAGATTATGACCCTGTTTGCCTTGCAGCTTTTTGCTAGCCAACAAAATGTATATATCATTATTTGACTTGTCTGAGTATGGTAACGTGTAAACATATCTCTCCTCACATGAACAAACTGTGCTTTTTTACTTATTTTTTCATTGCCCTTTTTATTTTATGTTTCTGTGTCTTATTACATAAATGTTACAGTTTCTTCCCTCTTTGACTGTTGAATCCTTCCTTTAATATTACTATGTATCCATTTTTAATAATGGCTAAGTTGTACCAGTTTTTGTTTCTATCAAATGTTTTTGTATTTATCTAAGGCTTTTGTACTTTTTCATCACTAGCGGTGTTTCTTAAGTGTACACACTGAGTATAACTGGCTGTATATGTCTCGTTTTTCTGTTTGTGTATGGTATTGAAGTTGCAGAGTGTCGACAATGTTCTATTTGAATATGCCTCAGACTTTGTCTGACCGCTACAAACATTGTGACCTGTGAGCTGTCATTACCTGGCTCGAACATATCCTTATTCGTTATAACAACAATACCACGTCAACTGGTTTGTGGGAGTGATCGCAGTTAGTAACGGCTATTTAATCCCTGTATGGTCACTTCCCAAACTATCTTTGAGAAAGCGCCAACCGACGTGAAACGCGTCAGATGACGTCACTTGTTCCCCTGTCTTTCAACTTGCCGTGAGTGTCTGTGTTTCCACAGCTCCTGTATGAACATTTTAACATTTATTCAATACATTTTCTATGTGATTTTTTAACTGAAGTGCTTTGTGCATAGTGTCTATACCAGTCAGCAAGTGCTGTGTCAAATGTTTACTCATATTTAATGAGTTCTAACCATAAGTTCTTTGGGAGTCCAGCCTCTGTTTGAAGTTTATATATATATATATATATATATATATATATATATACATATACATATATATATATATATACACACACACATATACATACACACACACACTGTACTTTGCTGTCATGCCATCTCCTACAATCTATACACAACATATTGACATTCATTCACAAACAATCATAATGATTGTCTGTGAATGAATGTCAATATGTCATGGTTGTAAATGTTGCTTGATGAGCCTGTTACATACCTCCCAATATTTCAAAATTTGAAAGAGGGCCCATCCCCACTGGCTGGAACTGTTCTGGAGGAGGAGCAAAGCTGCGCCAGCATGCATGGGGAATTGAAGTGTCGCGGCGTGTAGAGCCGGCACTAGACACGTGTTGTGGTGGGTGGGGGTTCCTTCCAAGTGTGAACACGGGTCGGGGAAGCGAGCTGCCGCTGCGCTGTTACCCTCAGTCATCATCTCACTCAAAATAAAAAAATGGCCCAGAATAAAAAACAAGCAAAATTTAAAAAATATGTCTCACTGTTGTCAGTCTGCCACGGCACACCTGAGGATCTCTCACGGCACACTAGTGTGCCACGGCACACTGGTTGAAAAACACTGCTCTAGACCAGTTGCCACTTCTTAGGCCTTCAGGAATGAGGCTTCTGTAGACAAGATCTGTATGGTCGCTATTTGGTCTTCATTACATACTTATACAAGATTCTACTACAACAAGTATGCTGTCTTCAGATGCTGCTGTGGCAGGGAAGTTCTGTGACCCGCAGTGCTTGATCAGCAACATACATGCCTTACTGTTGTCGTCCCCCCTATTTCATGGTAGTTGTATGGCCTTCGCTGCTTGTATATAGGATCCTACATGTGATGTCTCATCAACTCATCATAACCATCTTATGAAAGAAAACAAAATGTATGCCAACCTGATAAATTCATTTGTTCATGATGGTAACCATGAGCCACTCTCTTTCTTTACACATTTGTTAGCAGTAGTTTTTTAACTTCATTTGCCCCACTTTGTCTTTCCTGCTTTTCTATTTCCCTCCATATGTATGACTGAGGGACTATGGAAAAGTGGGAGGGAATAAAGTTCTGGAATATAGTGTTTTTTTGCCCCCTCCTAGTGAACTGGAGTGTAATCCCACATGTGTTATCCCATGGACTGTTGCCATCATAAAAGAAAATTAATTTTGTCAGATACCTTTTCATGACACTGCTGAATTTGCTCATTTGGTAGACCAAACTGAAGAATTTATCGAATGTATGGTATATGGTAAAAAAAAAAAAAATTACAAAGAAAAACTCAATTACTTAAAAACGTATGGGTTAGAGGAGAGAAGGGATATGGGTGATATAATAGAAACCAAGAATGCCTGGAATAAGCATACGGCTGTCCTACAAACAAATAAATAATACAGTCAAGTCAAAATTTTAATTTTCATGATTCAGATAGGGCATGCAGTTCATTTTGAGAGTTTTTCACAGTTATACACTTGTATTTAATGCGTGTCATGTTGATAACAGTGTGCTAACTCCTGCAGAGTTATTTATGAGTCTTGACTGATTGGCTAAAATGCAAGTCTGTCAAAAGGACTGAGATAAGGGGACAGTCTGCAGAGGCTTATATACAAGGTAATCACATAGGTAAAAATATATTAATATAAATGTGTTGGTTATGCAAAACTGGGGAATGGGTAATAAAGGGATTATCTATCTCTTTAAACAAAATAATGTTCAAGTATACTGTCCTTTTAAAGGGATACTAAACCCATTTTCTTTCTTTCATGATTCAGATAGAGCAAGCCATTTTAAGCAACTTTCTAATTTACTCCTATTATCAATTTTCTTCATTCTCTTGCTATCTTTATTTGAAAAAGCAGGTATCTAAGGTAAGGAGCTGGCCCATTTTTGGTTCAGCACCCTGGATAGTGCTTGCTGAATTGTGGCTTACATTTAGCCAACAATCCTCAAGCGCAAACTTAAAATTGCATGCTCTATCTGAATCATGAAAGAAAAAATTTGGGTTTAGTATCCCTTTAAACTTATACTTTATAGATACTATGGGTAGACTTTGGTTGTCATCTGATGTCAAACTGTATGTTTCTATGTAATTGTAATCTTGTTTACTAGATAAAAAGGGTTTACAAAAACACGTGGCTGAAAATGTCAGTAATATGCTTTTTACTGTATTTGAAGTCATTTTCATACCTGTTGTTTTTTTCTTCAGAATGTTCCCACTATTGGTGTTATGGCGGTTGTCCTAGCAACCCACCTATGTGATGAAGTCAGCCTTGCAGGTTTTGGATATGACCTCAGTCAACTGGATACCCCCTTGCACTACTATGATAACTATTGCATGCGGGCAATGAAAAGACAACCCATGCATGATATCACTAAAGAAAAAAAATTCCTTCAGACTCTGGTTAAGGAAGACATTGTCAAGGACCTTAGTGGAGGGATACATTGTGCATTCTGTGATCCAATACAGCAGGAAATCTGAATATAAAGACTGTTCTGGACTTACAAAATGGGAATCGCATCTTTGCACGATTCATAAAGCGAGAATCCTTCAAAATGAATATCTGTTTCTTCCTATCTTAAGCAGCAATAACTGTCATCTTCAAACTGTGAAAAAAAAATCCACAGCTGTAATTTCAAGCAAGGAACTTCATTAGTAGAAGGCTGGAAATAATCAGGAATTTTATAGTAAATATATGACTATATATTTCAGCTATCTTATTGCCCCACTGGAGAACAATATATATGTATATTTTTGTTCAAAAACAGAAAAGGAATTTATTCTTTGTCAATACAAGCCCTTCCTATTTCTATACAAATATGACTTGAATTCACAGAGACTTTTGACAAATGGTAATGTTGAAATACTAAGTATTGCTGTCATTTAATTCACAGTCATCTATGGGTTTTTTGTGTTTGTGGTTGAAACTGCTAAAGCACAATAGCTATTAACCAATGTGCCTATGTGTTGCTCAGATACTGCTAACCCACAATGCATTGCTTTCAGAAGCAGTTGAGTTAAAACCACACAATAGACCTGTGGTTTTATGTATCTTCTGTTCTTGTTAATATTTCTCATTTTCTCATTGCTTCTTTGTTGTGGGAAATCAGAGGGTTAAATGCATGTGAAAGTTAATACATCACTTCTGGTCTATTAGTTTTATAATGAAAAGCTGCTGTTTGAGTAAAAGATTGCATCATTTGTTTGTGCATGATCTTAAATATTACTATTTATTTTATAGACTTGACTTTCGTCCTGGTCTTATTTGTTGTGTTTTTTTAATTGCGCTAGTCATTAAAATAAATCATAGTGCCCCCTATTGACTATAAAAGTGTGTGTGTGTATGTGTATATATATACTATATATATATATACACATACACATACATCTCAATACAGCAACTCAGGGGTTGTACTCTATAAACATTTGAAGTTAACACATTCCCAAGTGCTCATTTTCACAAGAGTCTACTTCAAAGTTTTTATTGTTTGAAAAAATATATAATCCCTTTATTACCCATTCCCCAGTTTTGCATAACTAACACAGTTATTACCTTTGATTACCTTGTATTTAAGCCTTTTCACACTGCCTCCTTATTTCAATTCTATTTACAGACTTGCATTTTAGACAATGAGTGCAGACTCATGAATAACTCCATGGGAGAGAGCCCAGTGTTATCTATATGACACAAAATGAATGAGCGGTGTCTTTCTGTAAAAAGCCTTAAAAATGCCCTAATATAAAGGCAGCCTGCAGGAGCTTAGAAACAGCCAGACATTTAAATGTTTAAAGGTTATAACGTATATTAATATAACAATGTTGGTTTAGCAAAGCTAGGGAATGGGTAGTAAAGGTGTTATCTATCTTTTTAAGCAATAACAATTTTGGAGTAGGCTGTCCCTTTAAGTGTCTGAACTTTATCTTATTTCTTTCAGCAATTTGTATACATTAAAGGGACATAGAGCCCCTGCCTCTAACCTGTGGCTGTAAGCACTCTCTGTGTACTACAATTTATTATATATAATATATATATAAAGTCATGGGGTGGGGGCCATTCAGAGCTAAAGGGATATTATTTTTAAAATTATACATATGAAAGTGCAACAATTTAAATATTTTTGCATGAAAATCTTAAGTAAAAGTTGGTTCTATTTAATTAGAAACTATAAGAAACTTTCTAATTTACTCCTATTATCAAATTTTCTTCTTTCTCTTGGTATCTTTATTTGAAAAGCAAGAATGTAAGCGTAAATGCCGGCCCTTTTTTGGTGAACAACCTGGGTTGTTCTTGCTGATTGGTGGATAAATTCACCCACCAATAGACAATTGCTGTCCAGGTTCTGAACCAAAAATTGGCTGGCTCTTTAGCATAGATGACGTCTTTTCCAAATAAAGATAGCAAGAGAACGAAGAAAAATTGATAATAGGAATAAATTAGAAAGTTGCTTAAAATTGCATGCTCTATCTGAATCACAAAAGAAAAAAATTGGGTTCAGTGTCCCTTTAAGGCAGCTTTGCATTATATTCAATAGATTTGAAGAAAAGCATTACTGTCTCCAGCCTTTCCCCAGACCCTCAACTCCCCCCCCCCCAAAAAAAAAAACTTGGATGCAGATGCAGCAACCAATGAGATTTTGTACCTGTTCCATTATTGTCAATGACTGCACACTCCAAAATGGCTTTACTGCAATTGTAAGAAAAGGGGAAAAGTGCTTAATATTACATAACAGCAAATGATTCCCCAATAGAGCTTTTTTTTTTCATCTAAACAATAGGTTGCAGATACTACCTTCAGATTCTGTAGTACATGCAATTTATTATTAGACGCGTCACAGCTGGCAGCAGTCTGGAAGTTGCTAGAACAGGGTACGTTTCATTTAAAATCTACATGAATGGAACCAAGTATATTAAATACTTCCCTGTGCTGGGTGCCCCCAGGAATATTAAAGTGATGTACGTAATGGATCGTTTTAATGTCCCTTTAACAAGCGTATCTTGATAACATGTGGTGTCACAGCTCACAGCTGTCTGTATTACAGATAATTAGGGTTGAAGTTTGTTGGGGGGGTAGCATTATCATACTTATATATAAAGACAGTGATGCACTGTGTAATACTAATGCCTATCTAAATGTGTATGTATCACACGTGTATAGAAAAGCAAGGATGTCACTTGAATGTTAATCGTACAAAGGGTTTCACAATGAAAAAAGGCTGAAAACTACTGATTTTGTTTGTATAAAAGCAGTTTATGGTAACTTTAAAACTACCCAGTAGAATGTTAACTTTAACTATGTGTTTTCTGCAGCTCAGACCCTCAGTCTCTACTGCAGCTGACACAATGGATGCAGCCAGGTTGACCAATAGGGAGCGTAAAGTAGATAGTTTAGAAATCACTTAGAGACATGAAACCCAACTTTCTAATTTACTTCTATTATAGTTTTTTTCTTTATTCTCTTGGTATCTTGTGTTAAAATCCAAGGACGTATGCTTAGGAGCTGGACAATTTCTGGAGCACTTAATGTCAGCAGTTTTGCAAGAATGCTATCCATTTGCAAGAACACTAGATGGCAGCACCATTTCCTGCTATGTAGTGTTCCAGATATCTACCTAGGTATCTCTTCAACACAGAATATCATCAGGGGTCAGCAACTTTGGCTCTCCTGATGTTTTGGAACTACATTTCCCATGATGCTCAGACAGCCTAAAGAATGTCTTAGCGTCATGGGAAATGTAGTTCCAAAACATCTGGACAGCCAAGATTGCTGACCCCTGAATATCATATATAATAGAAGTATATTGGAAACTTTTATAAATTGGTATGTTCTGCCTAAATCACAAAAGACAATGTTTGTGTTCCATATCCCTTTAAAAGGCATGAAAGTCACTACTAGTCAATTGTAAGATTTTTGTTTTTGCAAAGCTTTTTAATACTAGATCTGGAGCTATGGCTGTCGTGGAAGTGAGGAGAGCACTACCCACCTGGTATTTTGTTATTTATATCCAAGCATAAGCGCACAGTTGTGTCACTTTATTGATGACAATTAGACCATCATTTGTACAAAAAACAACGTCCTCGTATTGTATGTTTTGTAGGTAGGTGGAAATCACTTCAAACGTTGATGGTTTGATAGAACATGCCGTTTTAAAGATTTTTTTAAATGCATTTATATTAGCACGTTTGCTTTGTTCTGTTGCTATCCTTTGTTGAAAAGTTAATCTAAATAAGCTCATCGGAGCCCAGGAGCCAGCACGTGTCTTTAAAATCGTATGGCAGCAGTATTCGCAACAATTTATAACACTACTACAAACAGTGTTTCCAAACACTGCTTCCATAGGGTTCTAAAGACAGGTGCACTTTCCTGAGCACTTATGATCCTACCTAGGTTTACTCTTCAACAAAGGATACAAAAAGAGCAAAGCAAATTTGCTAATATAAATAAATTGGAAAGTTATTTGATGATTACGATAATGTAATTTATAAGTTTAATTTTCACTTTACGGTTTCTTTAAACTAGTGCACAGAATGCACCCACCAATCAGTGCCAGTCAGAGGTCCTCTCACTCACTTGTATGTTCTTTTTAACTCAAAGCAGAATAGGCATATAAACAAAGCAAGCCAGAACAACAAACTAAGGGCCAGATTACAAGTGGAGCGTTAACATCACTAGAGCGCAATCCATACCACTATCATAAGTCCATGGTTAATATGCAACGCAGAGGTATAATACAAGCTACAGTATTCATATAGGGCAGGTGTGTTCTTTTCCTTAGATACAAGATTTCTGTGAGTGCCAGCACTTGAGGTAATGACAGATAACGCACAAACACTAGCCCACTGGTTTCCAAACCTGCCCTCAGGCCTCCCCAACAGGCCAGATTTTCAGGGTTACCTTGGGGGAACAGGTACAATTACCATGTTTACTAATGAGCTGATTATTTCACCTGTGCTCCAGTTCAGATATCTACAAAAAGTGGCCTGTTAGCAAGGCCTGAGGACAGGTTTGAAAGCCAGCGCACTAGGCAGATGGAGCACAAAAATTCTGCTATTTATTCTAACCTTCCATGTTCTTGAAATTACAATTGCAAATGATAATAATCCGTTTTTTAAAGCGCTAAATGGGAAAGTGGTATTTCGGATTGCATGTAACTGCGACTTGTAATACAAGTGCCATAGGTTCGCTTGTACCGATTCCTATTGAATATAGGGCATGCTCTTATGTGTCAGGTGCTTTAAAAAATTAATTGGGTAATACTTTCACTTTTGTTAAAATGCATTTTATCTAACAACGTTCAATATCTCATTGTGCATTATAGTTTGCGCAATGCCAAGTGGGTCAAAAGTAGAGATTCTATTTCAGCTGTAAAGCTTATCTTAGAATTCATCTGTCTCCTATATGACGTTTCATGTTCATTAACTAAACAAATATAAATATTAAGTTATTTATTTGTTGTCAACGTAAATAAACAAATCAACAAACTTTGTATTTGTTCATTTAGTTAAAGGGACACCAAACACAATTGTTTTCTTTCATGATTCAAATAGAGCAGCAATTTTAAGCAACTTTATAATTTACTCCTGTTATCATTTTTTCTTCATTCTCTTGCTATCTTTATTTAAAAAGCAGCTATGTACAGCTTAGGAGCCGGTCCATTTTTGGTTCAGAACCGGGGTTGTGCTTGCTTATTGGTGGCTACATGTAGCCACCAATAAGCAAGCACTATCCAGGGTGTTTTTTAGATAAAGATTGCAAGAGAATGAAGAAAAATTATAATAGGAGTCAATTAGAAAGTGTTTAAAATGTCCTGCTCTATCTGAATCATGGAAGAAACAATTTGGGTTAAGTGTCCCTTTAATTAATAAATAATGGGGAAAATGTGCTTAAATTTGTGCCTTTTTCAGACAAAAATGTGCAATAATTATAGCTCACTCTGCAGCAATTTGTTATTAAATAGATCTGTGTATGCTGTGTATTTTTCTGTATATTTAGAAAGGGTTTTATGTCAAGTCTATTGCAGGCAATGGATTTGTATGTATTTTGTTCCAGTATTGCTCCAGAAGTGCATCATTATAGGTTGACACCAGTTGGTGCCTTTAAAACAATTGTGCGTGATCGCAGCAAAATAAATTGTTTATATGTAAGCGTGTTTTATGTAAATATGATGTGTGTGAAACCAAAAATGCCTCTAACGTGACACTCTGATTTATAAGTAAATACATTTTATTTTTATTGATTTCAGTGAACACAAATGTATAAGGATGTAAACACTTCAGTGGTGTAAAATGATTTTATGTAACGGGCATTAAAAATGAATTATTATTGAAAGTCTATTGCCTATGTATCTTTATTGATTCTCTTTCCAAAGCTGATCTTGGAGCATATGGAGAAGTTAATTGGTGTATACACATCATGCACAAGCTTGTTAGCCAATCACCATCTCCTGGAACTGATCTTGGAACATATGGAGGAGTTGATTGGTGTATACACATCATGCACAAGCTTGTTAGCCAATCACCATCACCTGGAACTGATCTTGGAACATATGGAGAAGTTGATTGGTGTATACACATCATGCACAAGCTTGTTAGCCAATCACCATCTCCTGGAACTGATCTTGGAACATATGGAGGAGTTGATTGGTGTACGCACATCATGCACAAGCTTGTTAGCCAATCACCATCTCCTGGAACTGATCTTGGAACATATGCAGAAGTTAATTGGTGCATACACATCATACACAAGCTTGTTAGCCAATCACCATCTCCTGGAACTGATCTTGGAACATATGGAGGAGTTGATTGGTGTATACACATCATACACAAGCTTGTTAGTCAATCACAATCTCCTGGAACTGATCTTGGAGTTTAATGTGCGAAATCATTATTAAAGGGATGGTGTACTGAGGCAAGCAGCAGATAAGAAAAGTTCAGTGTATTTATAGCTGATTTATGAACACACCCTAACCCAAGGCTTATTTCTACACATGTATTTTGTTTACATAGCTTTTTTTTAGCCTGTTTTTTTTTAGCATAGGTTCAACAGAAAAAAACAGCTATTTCAAATATTTGCAAACCAACTAATACACTCTAGCAGGTTAAAGGGATTATTAGACACACGTTAAAAGGGAGAACATTTTTATAATGCTCTTTCATTTTCATAACTCTGCTGTGTTTTGTTTATTTTTCTTATTTGTTTATTTTTTTGACCAGTGGTTTCCCAATCTTTTCGAAGTCCATTTGATAAAAGGAAAATTTGTTATTGTTTAAAAAGATAGATAATCCCTTTATTACCTATTCCCCTGTTTTGCATAACCAACATAGTTATATTAACATACCTTTTACCTCTATGATTACAACAATATTGTTTTCTCTGATCAGGCACTCTAGATACATATGAGTTACTCAAAGAGTAATGGACACCACCGCACCCCTCCATAACACATTTTTTACAACTCCAGGGCACAGCCATGGGTTCCAATGTCGCCCCCACATATGCGAACATTTTTATGAATGTGTTTGAAGAGCATGTGGTATATAGCCACCCTTTATTTATTAAATATGGCGCCACATGGTGGAGCTATATTGACGATGTGTTCGGACTGTGGTTGGGCGACATTGGAACCCTGGAGAAGTTTTTTGAGGATTTGAATAATGCTACTCTGAATATTAAGTTCAAACTTGTCCATAGTGAAGAGAGTATTAATTTTTTAGATACCAAAGTGCATAGATCTGGGAATAGTCTATCAGTGGATCTGTACAGAAAGGAAACAGACTGTAACAACTTATTACATTACAACAGTGCACATCCCCCCACTCTCACTTGGTCCTTGCCAAAGAGTCAGTTTTTACGTGTAAGGCGTATAGTATCGGATGAAAGTCTGGCATGCGAGAGGCTTAGTGAGATTGGGAGTGCGTTCATAAAGAGAGGATATCCACCTAAATTGATACAGGAAGGTATAAGCAATGCATTGGAAACTAGTGATGTTGCGAACTGTTCGCCGGAGAACAGTTCCCGGCGATCTTAACTTGTTCGCGTTCGCCACGGCGGGCGAACATATGCGATGTTCAATCCGCCCCCTATTCGTCATCATTGAGGAAACTTTGACCCTGTATCTCACAGTCTGCAGACACATTTCAGCCAATCAGCAGCAGACACTCGCTCACAGACCCTCCCAGCTCCTGGGCAGCAGCCATTTTAGATTCATTACGATCCTGCATTCTTAGTAAGAGGAGGTTTAGTGCTGCTGCTGCTGCTGCTGCTGATATTATCTGGAAATAGATAGCTAGGCTAGTGTATTTAGTGTCCACTACAGTCCTGAAGGACTCATCTAATCTCTGCTGTAAGGACAGCACCCCAAAAAGCCCTTTTTAGGGCTAGAACTTCAGCCCAAAAAGCCCTTTTTAGGGCTAGAACTTCAGTGTTTTTTTTTTTTTTTTGTAATTTTATTTGCATTTGCCTGCCTGTCCGCCTGTGTGTGAGGCTCACAGCATATACTGTGATTAGTGCCACCACTGATATCTGCTTAACATTTGTCTAAATTTAAAAAAAAAACTTTTACATCATTTTGCTAGTGTAATCTAATTTCATTTTCTATCAGGCCTGTGTGTCAGGCTCACATCATATACTGTGATTAATTCTTCTGTGCCACCACTGATATCTGGTTAACTTTAGTGTAAATTTAAAAAAAAAAACTTTTACATCATTTTGCTAGTGTAATCTAATTTCATTTTCCATCAGGCCTGTGTGTCAGTCCCACATCATATACTGTGATTAATAGCTCTTTTTTCCACCACTTATATCTGGTGTAACATTAGTGTAAATTTTTTTAAAAAAAACTTTTACATCAGTCTGCTAGTGTTATTTAATTGCAGTTGCCTGTCTGCCAGTGTGTGTGCCAGGCCCACTTTCCAACTAGTGCCACGAATCATATTTGTTATAACAGTAGTGTAAATATTTAAAATAAAAACTTTTTTGACTGTGAATCATCAGTCTGCTAGTGCAATTGAATTGCAGTTGCCTGCCTGCCAGCGTGTGTGCCAGGCCCACTTGCCAACTAGTGCCACCAATCATATTTGTTATAACAGTATTATTAATATTTTTAAAAAAAAAACTTTTTTGACTGTGAAACATCAGTCAGCTAGTGCAATTGTGTGCCAGGCCCACTTGCCAACTAGAGCCGCCAATCATATTTGTTATAACAGTATTGTAAATATTTAAAATAAAAACTTTTTTGACTGTGAATCATCAGTCTGCTAGTGCAATTGAATTGCAGTTGCCTGCCTGCCAGCGTGTGTGCCAGGCCCACTTGCCAACTAGTGCCACCAATCATATTTGTTATAACAGTATTGTAAATATTTTTAAAAAAAACTTTTTTGACTGTGAAACATCAGTCAGCTAGTGTAATCTAATTGCAGTTGCCTGCCTCCCAGCGTGTGTGCCAGGCCCACTTGCCAACTAGTGCCACCAATCATATTTGTTATAACAGTAGTGTAAATATTTTTTTAAAACACTGTTTTGACTGTGAAACATCAGTCTGCTAGTGTAATCTAATTGAAGTTGCCTGCCTGCCAGCGTGTGTGCCAGGCCCACTTGCCAACTAGTGCCACCAATCATATTTGTTATAACAGTATTGTAAATAGTTAAAAAAAAACTTTTTTGACTGTGAAAAATCAGTCAGCTAGTGTAATCTAATTGAAGTTGCCTGCCTCCCAGCGTGTGTGCCAGGCCCACTTGCCAACTAGTGCCACCAATCATATTTGTTATAACAGTAGTGTAAATATTTTAATAAAAAACTTTTTTGACTGTGAAACATCAGTCTGCTAGTGTAATCTAATTGAAGTTGCCTGCCTGCCAGCGTGTGTGCCAGGCCCACTTGCCAACTAGTGCCACCAACCATATTTGTTATTACAGTATTGTAAATATTTGAAAAAAAAACTTTTTTAACTGTGAATCATCAGTCTGCTAGTGCAATTGAATTGCAGTTGCCTGCCTGCCAGCGTGTGTGCCAGGCCCACTTGCCAACTAGTGCTACCAATCATATTTGTTATAACAGTATTGTAAATATTTAAAAAAAAAAAACTTTTTTGACTGTGAAACATCAGTCAGCTAGTGTAATCTAATTGCAGTTGCCTGCCTCCCAGCGTGTGTGCCAGGCCCACTTGCCAACTAGTGCCACCAATCATATTTGTTATAACAGTAGTGTAAATATTTAAAAAAAAAACTTTTTTGACTGTGAAACATCAGTCTGCTAGTGTAATCTAATTGAAGTTGCCTGCCTGCCAGCGTGTGTGCCAGGCCCACTTGCCAACTAGTGCCACCAATCATATTTGTTATAACAGTATTGTAAATATTTAAAACAAAAACTTTTTTGACTGTGAATCATCAGTCTGCTAGTGCAATTGAATTGCAGTTGCCTGCCTGCCAGTGTGTGTGCCAGGCCCACTTGCCAACTAGTGCCACCAATCATATTTGTTATAACAGTATTGTAAATATTTTAAAAAAAAACTTTTTTGACTGTGAAACATCAGTCAGCTAGTGTAATCTAATTGCAGTTGCCTGCCTCCCAGCGTGTGTGCCAGGCCCACTTGCCAACTAGTGCCACCAATCATATTTGTTATAACAGTAGTGTAAATATTTTTTTAAAACATTGTTTTGACTGTGAAACATCAGTCTGCTAGTGTAATCTAATTGAAGTTGCCTGCCTGCCAGCGTGTGTGCCAGGCCCACTTGCCAACTAGTGCCACCAATCATATTTGTTATAACAGTATTGTAAATAGTTAAAAAAAAACTTTTTTGACTGTGAAACATCAGTCAGCTAGTGTAATCTAATTGCAGTTACCTGCCTCCCAGCGTGTGTGCCAGGCCCACTTGCCAACTAGTGCCACCAATCATATTTGTTATAACAGTAGTGTAAATATTTTAATAAAAAACTTTCTCTTGTTAAGTGTATCCAGTCCACGGATCATCCATTACTTATGGAATATATTCTCCTTCCCAACAGGAAGCTGCAAGAGTCCACCCACAGCAAAGCTGCTATATAGCTCCTCCCCTAACTGCCATATTCAGTCATTCTCTTGCAAGCCTCAACATAGATAGGAGGTCGTGAGAGTCTGTGGTGCTTTCTACTTAGTTTATTCTTCAATCAAAAGTTTGTTATTTTTAAATAGCACCGGAGTGTGCTGTTTATCTCAGGCAGTATTTGGAAGAAGAATCTGCCTGCGTTTTTCTATGATCTTAGCAGACGTAACTAAGATCCATTTGCTGTTCTCACACATTCTGAGGAGTGAGGTACTTCAGAGGGGGAATGGCGTGCAGGTTTTCCTGCAGATAAGGTATGTGCAGTAAAATATTTTTCTAGGAATGGAATTGACTAAGAAAATACTGCTGATACCGAAGTAATGTAAGTAAAGCCTTAAATGCAGCGATAGCGACTGGTATCAGGCTTATTAATAGAGATACATACTCTTGTAAAAATGTGTTTTAAAACGTTTGCTGGCATGTTTAATCGTTTTTTAACATATGTTTGGTGATAAAACTTATTGGGGCCTAAGTTTCTTCCACATGGCTGGCTTAAATTTTGCATAGAAACAGTTAACTGAAGCTTCCCACTGTTGGCTGTGGCAGTTTGTTGTGTCTGTTTTTAAAAACGTCTATGTCTTTTTTTTTTTTTATCTGTTTTTTGCATTAAGGGGTTAATCATCCATTTGCAAGTGGGTGCAATGCTCTGTTACCTTATTACATGTACTGTAAAAATTTAGTTTGTTTTACTGCCTTTTTTTTTTTCACTGTTTTTCAAATTTTGACAAAATTTGTTTCTCTTAAAGGCACAGTAACGTTTTATATATTTGCTTGTTAACTTGATTTAAAGTGTTTTCCAAGCTTACTAGTCTCATTATTAGTCTGTTCTAACATGTCTGACATAGAGGAAGCTCTGTGTTCATTATGTTTTAAAGCCATGGTGGAACCCCATCTTAGAATGTGTACCAGATGTACTGATTTCATGTTAAACAATAAAGATCATTTTTTGTCTTTAAAAACATTATCACTAGAGGATTCTGTCGTGGGGGTAGTTATGCCTACTAACTCTCCCCACGTGTCAGACCTTTTGACTCCCGCTTTAGGGACTCACGCTCAAATGGCGCCAAGTACATCAAGGGCACCCATAGCGTTTCTTTTACCAGGGGATTCTGTCGAGGGGAAAGTTATGCCGACTAACTCTCCCCACGTGTCAGACCCTTCGACTCCCGCTTCAGGGACTCACGCTCAAATGGCGCCAAGTACATCAAGGGCGCCCATAGCGTTTATTTTACAAGACATGGCAAAGGTGGTGAATAATATTCTGGCAGCAGTATTAGTCAGACTACCTGAAATTAAAGGAAAGCAGTTAGCTCTGGGGGTAGATACAGAGCATACAGACGCTTTAAGAACCATGTATGATACTACCTCACAATATGCTTAGTCTGTGGGTGATTTTTTTTTTTTGACTCAGGGAAGATGATTTAACCTGATTCTGATATTTCTACATTTAAAATTTATGCTTGAGAACCTCCACTTGTTGCTCAGGGAGGCTTTGGCTGCTCTGAATGAATGTGTACAATCGCAGGGCCAGAGAAATTGTGTAGACTGGATAAATAATATGCAGTGCCGGTGTGTACTGATGTTTTTCCAATACCTAAAGAGGTTTACTAAAAATTTTTTTAATAAGGAATGGGATAGACCAGGTGTGCCGTTCTCTTCCCCTCCTATTTTTTAGAAGAATGTTTTCTAATAGTTACCACCACACGGGACTTCTGGCAGACAGTTCCTAAGGTGGAGAGAAGAGTTTCTACTCTAGCTAAGCGTACCACTACCTCTGACGAGGACAGTTGTGCTTTTTAGATCCAATGGATAAAAAATGTTTATTCGGGGGGCGTGTCCGAACCACGTACTTGATAGGACGTACAGACTGCAGGCTCTTGAAGAATCTTCTTTAATCCACCGATTTTAGAGAACTTAACAGCTAAAATATACACATTTCCCAGAGATTTATGGTCGCCAAACATGTGGTGGCCATATATCAATCTTCAATAGCTGTTTTAATGATCCCAGAGCCACAGCTCGGAAGTAAAAGACCTAAGGCGGTGGCCTATTAATAGGTAGCGACCCCCCCCGGATCCTCCGGGTTCTCAGTGCCGGCAGCAGGTCTCTGCCTTACTGACCTTTAAAACTACATTAAGCAGAATAAATAATTCACAGCCAATAATCCTGTAGGAGTCCGGGTCCTTAGGTTGCTGCATACAAGATCGTTCCCAAGATGGCGACCGCATGGGAGATAAGTTTGGAGCAAGAACTAGATCAGCGCTTTGCTAAACTGGAGAATCTACTTCTCAGAATTTATCACCGATCACTCCCTCTAGACAGTATAAAGAACACTCTACCAACGATAAAAAGTACATTCACAGAAGATCCATTACAGACTCCTATTGCACCTTCAAACAAAGATGGCGACTGGAGAGATATCACGACAGAGAACATACCTCAGTCTGCAGAAAACCCTCCGACGCAATTACAGGAGAGGGAATTGCTTAAAATAGCACCAGCCGATGGGCACAATCTGAGCAGTAATGAGGCAGCATCGAAAGGCTTCAACTCGCGGTCCGCGCAGAAGGGTCCAGGCGCAGCCGCAAGAATAACATACAATCCTCGGCTGCCTGGCAGGAACATTCTTATCCCCCCGATGCCGGTAAGTCAACCCTGATCGGCTTGGTCACACAGACAAGATCTGACACTGACATTTGTGAGACAACACTGGTACTTAAAACCCTCACTGTCAAAACGTTACTACCATATCACGAAGTGGGGACATATTTAAATACCAAACCTAGCCAGAACTGTCACGCACCGGACAAGGTACTTCAACTATCTAACTTTGAGAACTCTCCCTTTAGACTTGAGAACAGGGGGATCAAATGTGAGAGATTACCTTCCTCCCTACGCTCCAAGAAAAGGGTTGCATATGGGAAAGATCGTATTATCTCATGGCTATGCAACCTGCATATCTGCAAAGGGACGCTGCCCAAGTTGCAATTTGACTCAGGGGGTTGACGAACAGCAAAAAGGATTGTCTGTGTATCCTTGTTCATTGGAACTAATGTTCATGTTCTCTAGCAACTTTTTGTTGGTTTAAAATGTTATGTTGTGTTCTCATACGTATATAATAAGCTCCTCTAAATGTTTCTCTTTTATATGTATGTCTGGCAAGAGGTGGTTGCTAATATATCTTCAGTAGTCCAGCAAAAACATACTCTCATAACACAATCTGCTAGCAAATACCCAATTTATAGCAGATGCTTATCTCTTCTTGAGCACTAACATAATATTTAAGAGCGCAAGATTGATATTGGTGATACTTATTTATACCCTCCATCTCATACACAATGCACGGTGCTTGAATGTAGCTGTCAATATATCTAAAAAGGAATACCATGCTATATATTAGCCTATACTCAACCTTATGCTCATGGTATCTGGATGTGTCAATCTCAAGCTGTCCTTGCCGCCCTTATGGGTGTTGTACCCCACATTTCCTAGGTAGTACATTGAATGACACTGTTATTTTCACAGCATTGTAGCAACTGACCTGCTAGAACCCATGGGGGCACACAATGTGACAGAGAAAGGAGCACACCTGTACACCTCTTTTTTACCTGCTAATAAGCTCTTTTGCCATGTATTAACATTACTTATGTGAGAAGCAACCTGTTTACATTTATGAGAGGGCGCCTGACGACTCGGACCTGATCTTAATCTTAATTTGTTTCTGTTTATATTACAATGTTTCTTGTAAATAGTTATACCTAGCCTATCTAATCCCAATATCTTTTGGAAACATATTAATTATAGGTCCAAGAGTGACCTAGACAATTTGTTACATGGGACAAAAATGAGGACTGTTTTAGCAATATACTGTACTAGTACATGTACCAACATCTGTTACATTTTGGTTTCACTACCTTGTACTTGCTATTCATGTATGCACATTTCCTCAATAAAAAATAAATAAATAAAAAAATGTTTATTCAACAGGGTTTTATCCTGCAGCCCCTTGCATACATTGCTTCTGTCACTGCTGCTGCGGCGTTCTGGGTTGAGTCTCTTGATGAGGCTTTACAGTTAAGCGACTCCATTGGATGAATATATTTGACAAGCTTATGCTAGCCAATTCCTTTGTTTTCTGATGCCTTGTTCATTTGACTAGACTAACGGCTAAGAATTCTGTTTTTTACTATACTGGCGCGCAGAGCGCTATGGCTTATATCATGGTCAGCTGTCGTGACTTTAATAAATAAGCTACTTAACTTCCCTTCAAGGGGCAGACCCTATTCGGGCCTGGTTTGAAGGAGATTATTGCTTACTGGAGGAAAAGATCATGCCCTTCCTCAGGATAGGTCTAAATCAAGGGCAAAAAAAAAAAAAAGTCTAATTTTCGTACCTTTTAAAAACTTCAGGGCAGGTGTGGCATCCTCTTCCTCTAAGGTAAAACAAGAGGGAATTTTTGCTCAGTCCAAGGCGGTCTGGAGACAATCGGACCTGGAACAAAGATAAGCAGGCCAAGGAGCCTGCTGCTGCCTCTAAGGCCTCTAAGGCAGCATGAAGGAACGGACCCCTATCCGGTAACGGATCCTATAGGGGGCAGACTTTCATTCTTTGCCCAGGCGTGGGCAAGAGATGCCCAGGATCCCTAGGCATTGGAATTTATATCCCAGAGATATCTTCTGGATTTCAAAGATTCCCCCCCCCAAAAAAGGGGAGATTTCGCCTTTCACAATTATCTGCAAACCAGATAAAGAAGGAGGCATTCTTACATTGTGTACGAGATCCATCCAGTTCCAAGAGAGGAACAGGGACAGAGTTTTTACTCAAATCTGTTTGTGGTTCCCAAGGAGAGGGAACCTTCAGACCTATTTTGGATCTAAAGATCTTAAACAAATTCCTCAGAATTCCGTCATTTAAGATCTATTCGTACCATCTTAACTATGATCCAGGAGAGTCAATAGAGGACTACAATGGATTTGAAGGATGCTTATCCTCACATTGTGATGCATAAAGATCACCATCGTTTTTCAGGTTTGCCTTTCTAGACAGGCATTACCAGTTTGTAGCTCTTTCCTTTGGGATATCTACAGCCCCAAGAATCTTTATGGAGGTTCTGGGGTCGCTTTGGCGGTCCTTAGACCGCGGGGCATAGAAGTGGCCCCTTATTTAGACGACATCCTGATACAGGCGTTAAACATCCAAATTGCCCAGTCTCATACGGACGTAGTACTGGCATTTCTGAGATCACATGGGTGGAAAGTGAACAAGGAAAGAGTTCTCTATCCCCAATCTCAAGGGTTTCCCTCCTAGGGACTCTGATAGATTCTGTAGAAATGAAAATTTACCTGACGGAGTCCAGGTTGTCAAAGTTTCTAAATTTCTGCCGTGTTTTTTCATCCCATCCGCGCCCTTCGGTGGCTCAGTACATGAATGAAATCGGCTTAATGGTAGCGGCAAGGGACATAGTACCGTTTGCACGTCTACATTTCAGACCGCTGCAACTATGCATGCTCAGTCAGAGGAACGGGGATTACACAGATTTGTCCCCCTGTTAAACCTGGACCAAGAGACCAGAGATTCTCTTCTCTGGTGACTATGTCGGGTCCATCTGTCCAAGGGTATGACCTTCCGCAGGTCAGATGGGACAATTGTTACAATAGATGCCAGCCTTTTAGGTTGGGATGCAGTCTGGAACTCCCTGAAGGCTCAGGGATAGTGGACTTAGGAGGAGACCCTCCTTCTAATAAATATTCTGGAACTGGGAGTGATATTCCATGCTCTTCAGACTTGGCCTCAGTTAGCAACTCTGAGGTACATCATACTCAGTCGGACAATATACACGACTGTGGCTTACATCAGCCATCAAGGGGGAACAGAAGTTCCCTAGCGATGTTAGAAGTCTTACAATAATTCACTGGACAGAGACTCACTCTTGTCTATCAGCTATCCATATCCCAGGTGTTGAGAACTGGGAGGTGGATTTTCTAAGTCGTCAGACTTTTCTTCCGGGGGAGTGGGATTTCCTCCGGAGGTCAAGACCAAGCAGGAGAGGGCTTTGGTGTTTTTGACAGCGCCTGCGTAGCCACGCAGGACCTGGTATGCAGATCTGGTGGACATGTCATCCTTTCCATCACGGTCTCTGCTTCTGAGACAGGTCCCTCTACCTCAGGGTCCTTTCAACCATCTAAATAGAATCAATCTGAGATGGACTGCCTGGAGACTGAACGCTTGATGTTATCAAAGCATGGCTTCTCCGAGTCAGTCATTGATACCTTAATACAAACATGAAAGCCTGTCTCTAGGAAAATTGAACATAGATATGGTGTAAATATCTGATTGTTATGAATCCAAGGGTTACTCATGGAGTAAAGTCTGGATTCCCAGGATATTATCTTTTCTCCAAGATGTTTTTGAGAAAAGGGTTGTCAGCTAATTCCTTAAAAGGGGACAGATTTTTACTCTGTCTATTTTTTTGCACAAGCGTCTGGCAGGTATTCTAGACGTTCAGGCATTTGGTCAGGCTTTGGTTAGATCCAAGCCTGTGTTTAAAACTGTTGCTCCACCATGGAGCTTAAACCTGATTCTTAAGGTTCTTCAAGAAGTTCCGTTTGAACCTTTTTTGTTCCATAGATATCAATCTTTATCTTGGAAAGTTCCTTTTGGGTAGCTAATTCCTCGACTCCAAGTTATCCAAGTTATCTGTGTTACAATGTGATTCTCCTTATCTGGTCCTTCGTACGGATAAGGTAGTCCTGCGTACCAACCTGGGTTTTTTCCTAAGGTGGTATCTAACAAGTACATCACTCAAGAGATAGTTGTTCCATGCTTGTATCCTAATCCTTCCTCAAAGAAGGAACGTCTATTACACAATATTGGACGTGGTTTGTGCTTTAAAGTTTTACTTACAAGCTACTACAGTTTTCATCAAACGTTCACCTTGTTTGTTGTCTATTCTAGACAGAGGAGAGGTCAAAAGACTTCAGCAGCCTCTCTGTCTTTTTGGTTAAAAAGCATAATTCATTTAGCTTATGAGACTGCTGGACAGCAGCCTCCTGAAGGGATTACAGCTCATTCTACTAGAGCTGTGGTTTTCACTTGGGCCTTTTTTAAATGTGGCTTCTGTTGAACAGATTTACAAGACGGAGTCTTGGTCTGCGCTTCATACTTTTCAAATTTAACAAATTTGATACCTTGCTTCTTCGGAGGCTATTTTTGGGAGAAAGGGTTTTTTACAGGCAGTGGTAACTTCCGTTTAAGTACCTGCCTTGTCCCTCCCATCATCCGTGTACTTTAGCTTTGGTATTGGTATTCCATAAGTAATGGATGATCCGTGGACTGGATACACTTAACAAGAGAAAACATAATTTATGCTTACCTGATAAATTTATTTCTCTTGTAGTGTATCCAGTCCACGGCCCGCCCTGTCACTTTAAGGCAGGTAATTTTTTCATTTGAACTACAGTCACCACTGCACCCTATGGTTTTTCCTTTCTCTGCATGTTTTCGGTCGAATGACTGAATATGGCAGTTAGGGGAGGAGCTATATAGCAGCTTTGCTGTGGGTGGACTCTTGCAGCTTCCTGTTGGGAAGGAGAATATATTCCATAAGTAATGGATGATCCGTGGACTGGATACACTACAAGAGAAATAAATTTATCAGGTAAGCATAAATTATGTTTTTTTGACTGTGAAACATCAGTCTGCTAGTGTAATCTAATTGAAGTTGCCTGCCTGCCAGCGTGTGTGCCAGGCCCACTTGCCAACTAGTGCCACCAATCATATTTGTTATTACAGTATTTTAAATATTTGAAAAAAAAACTTTTTTGACTGTGAATCATCAGTCTGCTAGTGCAATTGAATTGCAGTTGCCTGCCTGCCAGCGTGTGTGCCAGGCCCACTTGCCAACTAGTGCTACCAATCATATTTGTTATAACAGTATTGTAAATATTTAAAAAAAAAAACTTTTTTGACTGTGAAACATCAGTCAGCTAGTGTAATCTAATTGCAGTTGCCTGCCTCCCAGCGTGTGTGCCAGGCCCACTTGCCAACTAGTGCCACCAATCATATTTGTTATAACAGTAGTGTAAATATTTAAAAAAAAAAACTTTTTTGACTGTGAAACATCAGTCTGCTAGTGTAATCTAATTGAAGTTGCCTGCCTGCCAGCGTGTGTGCCAGGCCCACTTGCCAACTAGTGCCACCAATCATATTTGTTATAACAGTATTGTAAATATTTAAAACAAAAACTTTTTTGACTGTGAATCATCAGTCTGCTAGTGCAATTGAATTGCAGTTGCCTGCCTGCCAGTGTGTGTGCCAGGCCCACTTGCCAACTAGTGCCACCAATCATATTTGTTATAACAGTATTGTAAATATTTTTTAAAAAAATTTGACTGTGAAACATCAGTCTGCTTTTTTGTGTCAGGCTCACAGCGTATACTGTGCCCACTTGCCCAGTGCCACCACTCATAATTTGTTTAATAGTAGAGTAAGTGTACATTTTAAAAAAAATGACAGGCAGAGGCAGGCCACGCCGCAGATGCCGTCGTGGTCGGGGTGCTGTGATTCCCTTAGACCCTACAACTATGCACAATGTTCAGAGGCCACGTGCAATGGACGCGAAAAGTTCTGAGGAGGACCTAGTTGAATGGCTAACACAGGACACCCAATCTTCTACAGCTTCCGCTCCTAGTCCTAACCTTGACGCACCATCCACCTCCATCTTAGCTTCGGGCACCTCTCAAGTGACCAGTGCCACTCGCCCGCCTGCCGCCACCACCAACACTAGCACCACAGCTGCTTCACTTGATCTGTCAGAGGAGTTATTGACACATCAATTGGAAGAAATGAGTGATGCGCAACCATCATTGACAGAGGATGTAGATAACAGTGATATGTCTCAGTCAGGCAGCATTACAGACATGGACGTACGGTGTGATGATAATGATGTTGTAACTGCTGCTGCATCCTTTGTTGATTTGTCAGATACAAGTGAAGCGGTGGTTGATGATGTGTCCGTGGATGTCACGTGGGTGCCCGCTAGAAGAGAAGAAGAAGAGGGGGAAAGTTCAGATGGGGAGACAGAGAGGAGGAGGAGGAGACGAGTTGGAAGCAGGGGGAGGTCGTCGCAAGGGACTAGTGGCACAGTCAGACAGCATGCATCGGCACCCGGGGTCAGCCAGACAGCACGCCAATCAACGCATGCTGTTGCCACCACCAGAATGCCGTCATCGCAGAGCTCAGCAGTGTGGCATTTTTTGTGTGTGTCTGCCTCTGACAACAGTGATGCCATTTGCAACCTATGCCAAAAGAAACTGAGTCGTGGGAAGTCCAACACCCACCTAGGTACAACTGCTTTGTGAAGGCACATGGTCTCACATCACAAACGCTGATGGGAAGAACACATGAGTAGAAGCAGCACACAAACACAAAGCCACCACCCTCCTCCTGCTCCAGCATCTTCAGCCACGTCAACCACTGCTGTCCTCCTTGCCCCCTCTCAACCATCCTCCACTCAATCTCTCTCTTACGTAGCAGTTCCTGGTCATCTGCCCACAGTCAGGTGTCTGTCAAGGACATGTTTGAGTGTAAGAAGCCAATTTCCCAAAGTCACCCCCTTGCCCGGCGTCTGACCGCTGGCTTGTCTGAACTCTTAGCCCGCCAGCTTTTACCATACAAGCTGGTGGAGTCTGAGGTGTTCAAAAAATTTGTGCTACCGCAGTGGAAGGTACCCGGCCGAAATTTCTTTTCACAAAAGGCAATCCCCAACCTGTACTCGATTGTGCAAAAGGAAGTAATGGTATGTCTGGCACACAGCGTTGGGGCAAGGGTCCATCTGACAACTGATAGCTGGTCTGCAAAGCATGGTCAGGGCAGGTATATCACCTACACTGCGCATTGGGTAAACCTGCTGACGGCTGACAAGCATGGAATGCGTGGCTCTGCAGAGGAGTTGGTGACACCGCCACGACTTGCAGGCAGGGCTGCTGCTACCTCCTCTACTCCTCCTACTCCATCCTCTTCTATAACCTCTTCCTCGGCTGAGTCCTCTTCTGCTGCTGCGTCTTGCTCCACATCAACGGCACCCCCCCAGCTCCCCAGGTACTATTCAACATCCTGGATACGGCAGTGTCACGCCATCTTGGGGTTGACTTGCCTGAAAGCTGAGAGTCACACCGCACCAGCACTCCTATCCACCCTGAACGCACAGGTGGATCAGTAGCTGACTCCGCACTAACTGTAGATTGGCAAAGTTGTTTCTGACAGCGTAAGTAATTTGGTGGCGGCATTGAAATTGGGCAAGTTGACACATGTGCCGTGCATGGCACATGTGTGTAATTTGATTGTACAATGATTTGTGCATAAGTACCCAGGCTTACAGGACGTCCTGAAGCAGGAAGGTGTGTGGCCATTTCAGGCATTCCTACACGGCAATGGCGCACTTGTCAGATATCCAGCGGCGAAACAACCTGCCAGTGAGGCGCTTGATTTGCGACAGCCCGACACGGTGGAATTCAACACTCCTAATGTTCGACCGCCTGCTCCAACAAGAAAAAGCTGTTAACGAGTATTTGTATGACCGGGGTGCTAGGACAGCCTCTGGGGAGCTGGGGATTTTTTTGCCACGTTACTGGATGCTCATGCGCAATGCCTGTAGGCTCATGCGGCCTTTTGAGGAGGTGACAAACCTAGTCAGTCGCACCGAAGGCACCATCAGCGACATCATACCATTTGTTTTCTTCCTGGAGCGTGCCCTGCGAAGAGTGCTGGATCAGGCCGTAGATGAGCGTGAAGAGGAAGAGTTGTGGTGTCCATCACCACCAGAAACAGCCTTATCAGCATCGCTTGCTGGACCAGCAGCAACGCAGGAAGAGGATTGTGAGGAAGAGGAGTCAGAGGAGGAATGTGGCTTTGAGGAGGAGGAGGAAGACCAAGCACAACAGGCATCCCAGGGTGCTCATTGTTGTCACCTATCTGGTTCCCGTGGTGTTGTACGTGGCTGGGGGGAAGAAGATAACTTCAGTGAGATCAGTGAGGACAAGGAACGGGACATGATTAGCTCGGCATCCAACCTTGTGCAAATGGGGTCTTTCATGCTGTCATGCCTGTTGAGGGACCCTCGTATAAAAAAGCTGAAGGAGAACGACCTGTACTGGGTGTCCACGCTACTAGACACCCGGTATAAGCATAAAGTGACTGAAATGTTACTGAATTCCCGCAAGTCGGAAAGGATGGAGCAGTTCAAAAATAAATTAAAAAGTATGCTTTACACAGCGTATAAGGGTGATGTCACAGCACAACGGGAATCTAACAGGGGAAGAGATGAAAGTAATCCTCCTCCTCCTCCCACGACCACGCCGGCAAGGACAGGACGCTTTCCAGACGTGTTGTTGATGGAGGACATGCGGACCTTTTTAACTCCTATGCAAAGCCACAGCCCTTTGGGATCTAGCCTCAGAGAAAGACTCAACCGACAGGTAGCAAACTACCTCGCATTAACTGCGGATCTCGACACTGAGGAGCGATGGACCCCTTGACTACTGGGTGTGCAGGCTTGACCTGTGGCCTGAGCTATCCCAATTTGCAATCGAACTTCTGGCCTGTCCCGCTTCAAGTGTCCTGTCAGAAAGGACCTTCAGTGCAGCAGGAAGTATTGTCACTGAGAAGAGACGTCACCTAGGTCAAAAAAGTCTTGAATATCTCACCTTTATTAAAATGAATGAGGGATGGATCCCGAAGGGACCGACATTGTGCGATACATTAGAGTAAAAAAGGCATGATGAGATGACGAGCTGCCTTGGGCTACAAATGGTACACACGCTGCTGTATTTTATCTTCGAATGCCGGATGACTTGCGTGACTTATCCGCCAACAACTAGGGTTCAAGCCGCAATGTTTTAGGGCACTTTCTAACTGTCAAACAAACATCAATTTTTCTGGCCGCTGCTACAGCAGCGGCTGCAACAATACCTAATTTTTCAGGCATTTGTACATGCCTAATTTTTCTGGCCTCTGGTGCTGCATTGTGGCTACAAAACCCAAACCAAAAAAAAAGGCACATAACAGTGATTAAACTGTTAAGAATAGTACTACTTAACACACCACTCATATCTGATGGCACAGTAGATTGCACGCGCAGTGCCCCAAATTTGAAGTAGGAGGACCGACCAAGCATCTTTTTCTATCTCCCGGTTCCTAAAAATTATCTCCGGGTTCCTAAAATCGATGCCATAACTGTACTCGATTGTGCAAAAGGATGGCATATGTGGTATTTCATGCTGTTGTGCCTGTTGAGGGTCGTGGACCATTGTATAAAAAGGCTGAAGGAGAACGACCTGTACTGGGTGTCAAAGCATCTTTTTCCATCTCCCGGTTCCTTCCTAAAAATTTTCTCCGGGTTCCTAAAATCGATGCCATACCTGTACTCGATTGTGCAAAAGGATGGCATATGTGGTGGTATTTCATGCTGTTGTGCCTGTTGAGGGTCGGGGACCCTCGTATAAAAAGGCTGAAGGAGAACGACCTGTACTGGGTGTCCAAGCATGTTTTTTGTTCAATTTCCCGGTTCCTAAAAATTATCTCCGGGTTCCTAAAATCGATGCCATACCTGTACTCTATTGTGCAAAAGGATGGCATATGTGGTATTTCATGCTGTTGTGCCTGTTGAGGGTCGTGGACCATCGTATAAAAAGGCTGAAGGAGAACGACCTGTACTGGGTGTCCAAGCATGTTTTTTGTTCAATTTCCCGGTTCCTAAAAATTATCTCCGGGTTCCTAAAATCGATGCCATACCTGTACTCTATTGTGCAAAGGATGGCATATGTGGTGTTTCATGCTGTTGTGCCTGTTGAGGGTCGGGGACCCTCGTATAAAAAGGCTGAAGGAGAACGACCTGTACTGGGTGTCCAAGCATCTTTTTCCATCTCCCGGTTCCTAAAAATTGTCTCCGGGTTCCTAAAATCGATGCCATACCTGTACTCTATTGTGTAAAAGGATGGCATATGTGGTGTTTCATGCTGTTGTGCC
The DNA here is from genome assembly GCF_027579735.1 of Bombina bombina. Taxonomy (NCBI): domain Eukaryota; kingdom Metazoa; phylum Chordata; class Amphibia; order Anura; family Bombinatoridae; genus Bombina; species Bombina bombina. Next base: position 1,355,981,110 of record NC_069500.1, read on the forward strand.
TGTTGAGGGTCGGGGACCCTCGTATAAAAAGGCTGAAGGAGAACGACCTGTACTGGGTGTCCAAGCATCTTTTTCCATCTCCCGGTTCCTAAAAATTATCTCCGGGTTCCTAAAATCGATGCCATACCTGTACTCTATTGTGCAAAAGGAAGTAACCTTACCATGGGTCCTAGACCGCATGTTTTATTGTTATACTTCGTCAGGGTAATCATGCAGGCCATATAGACCTCCCCTGATAGGGGGAGTAACAGGGATTAAACTGCTAAGAATAGTACTACTTAACACAACCTAGTTACCATGGGTCCCAGACCGCATGTTTTATTATTATACTTTGTCAGGGTAATCATACAGGCCATATAGACCTCCCCCGATAGGGGGAGTAACAGGGATTAAACTGCTAAGAACAGTACTACTTAACACAACTTAGTTACCATGGGTCCCAGACCGCATGTTTTATTGTTATACTTTGTCAGGGTAATCAGGCAGGCCATATAGACCTCCCCTGATAGGGGGAGTAACAGGGATTAAACTGCTAAGAATAGTACTACTTAACACAACCTAGTTACCATGGGTCCCAGACCGCATGTTTTATTATTATACTTTGTCAGGGTAATCATACAGGCCATATAGACCTCCCCCGATAGGGGGAGTAACAGGGATTAAACTGCTAAGAACAGTACTACTTAACACAACTTAGTTACCATGGGTCCCAGACCACCTGTCTTGTTGTTATACTTAGTTAGGGTAATCATGCAGGCCATATAGACCTCCCCCGATAGGGGGAGTTACAAGGATTAAACTGCTAAGAACAGTACTACTTAACACAACTTAGTTACCATGGGTCCCAGACCGCATGTCTTGTTGTTATACTTTGTCAGGGTAATCATGCAGGCCATGTAGACCTCCCCAGATAGGGGGAGTAACAGGTATTAAACTGCTAAGAACAGTACTACTTAACACAACCTAGTTACCATGGGTCCCAGACCGCATGTCTTGTTGTTATACTTTGTCAGGGTAATCATGCAGGCCATATAGACCTCCCCCGATAGGGGGAGTTACAGGGATTAAAGTGCTAAGAATAGTACTACTTAACACAACCTAGTTACCATGGGTCCCAGACCACATGTTTTGTTGTTATACTTTGTCAAGGTAATCATGCAGGCCATATAGACCTCCCCCGATAGGGGGAGTTACAGGGATTAAAGTGCTAAGAATAGTACTACTTAACACAACCTAGTTACCATGGGTCCCAGACCACATGTTTTGTTGTTATACTTTGTCAGGGTAATCATGCAGGCCATATAGACCTCCCCCGATAGGGGGAGTTACAGGGATTAAAGTGCTAAGAATAGTACTACTTAACACAACCTAGTTACCATGGGTCCCAGACCGCATGTTTTGTTGTTATACTTTGTCAGGGTAATCATGCAGGCTATATAGACCTCCCCCGATAGGGGGAGTAACAGGGATTAAACTGCTAAGAACAGTACTACTTAACACAACTTAGTTACCATGGGTCCCAGACCACATGTCTTGTTGTTATACTTAGTTAGGGTAATCATGCAGGCCATATAGACCTCCCCTGATAGGGGGAGTAACAGGGATTAAAGTGCTAAGAATAGTACTACTTAACACAACCTAGTTACCATGGGTCCCAGACCGCATGTTTTATTGTTATACTTTGTCAGGGTAATTATATATCTATCAAATCTATCTATTTATCTTCTATCGATTCTATCTAACTATCAATCTATGTATATCTATCTATCAAATCTATCTATCTCATAGCCGGACTGTTTTGTGACAGCCACTTGTGTTTCGGCCAAATTTGATGTAGGAGGACAGACCAAGCATCTTCTTCCATCTCCCTGTTCCAAAAATGCAGGCCATATAGACCTCCCCCGATAGGGGGAGTAACAGGTAGTAAACTGCTAAGAATAGTACTACTTAACACACCACGGGTCCCAGACCGCATGTCTTATTGTTATACTCTGTCAGGGAAATTATATATCTATCAAATCTATCTATTTATCTATTGAATCTAACTATCAATCGTATCTATCAAATATATATTGCATCTATTGATCTATGTAATTCGTATCTATCAAATGTATATTGCATCTTTTGATCTATGTAATTCCTATCTATCAAATGTATATTGCATCTATTGATCTATGTAATTCGTATCTATCAAATGTATATTGCATTTATTGATATATGTAATTTGTATCTATCATATGTATATTGCATCTATTGATCTATGTAATCTATGTATCTATCTATCTATCAAATCTATCTATTTCGTGGTTGTGCAAATGGACTGTTTGCGGGGTGTTAGACGGGGTGTTTGGTCTGTCACTGTGAAGCGGGCGTAACCCTTACACTACCTGATCGATACAACATCATACCTGATGTTTTAAAGCACGTTATTCAAAAAAATATTAGGAATGTTAGGTGATTAAGGTCCTTTATGGGTTAAAACTAGACTCTGCATCAACTATGTAATTTTCCGTGAGAGTTTTGCCATGGATCCCCCTCCGGCATGCCACAGTCCAGGTGTTAGTCCCCTTGAAACAACTTTTACATCACTATTGTGGCCAGAAAGAGTCCTTGTGGGTTTTAAAGTTCGCCTGCCTATTGAAGTCAATGGCGGTTCGCGAACAGTAGCGGAAGTTCGAGTCCGCCGTTCGCGAACCGAAATTTTAAGGTTCGCAACATCACTATTGGAAACCTCGAGACATAAGTTGTTAGAAGGATTAGAATGAAAGTGAAAGAGAAAATGGATAGGATGGTTTTTGTTAGCCAGTTCTCCCCTCTGAGTAGTAAGATACAAGGAATTATAAGGAAGCATTGGAGTGTATTGAGTAATTGTAACCCTGATGTAAGGGAGTTTCAGGAATTTCCTATGCCAGCATACAAGAGGTGTAAAAACTTGAAAGATACTCTTGTAAGGGCAGATATATGCCCTAGTAAGAGGAAGGTGCAGAGGTATATTGATAAAAAGAATAATGGTTGTTTTCCCTGCCTTAACTGTACCAACTGCAATAATATGATGCGGGGCTCTACATTTACCCACCCGCGTACTGGCAAAAAGTTTGGGATTAGGGGGTATTTTACCTGTAATACAGAATTTGCTGTCTACCTAATCAAATGCCTATGTGGGTGGGGTTATGTAGGAGAGACCACCCGTAAGGTGCGTAAAAGAATGAACCAGCATAAAAGCAGTATAAGGACAGGAATACTGAATGCACCTGTGGCACGTCATTTTTTAACAGCTGGACATAGCCTCAGCCAAATAAGGTTTCAGATAATTGACCATGTGGAGAAACCTAGGAGGGGGGGGGGGGATATAGGGAAAAAAATCTTAAACAGAGAGAATTTTTCTGGATATATACACTAGGTACTATGTGGCCAAGTGGCATGAATAGAGAAATGGATTGGAGTGTCTTTTGAATGATTATCCCTTTGATCTTTGAAAAAGATATGAAAAAGTTGTGATATAGGGGTTTAATTCTTGACTTGTGATATATGATCACCAGATAATCTTTTTTGTATTAATCTTTGGTACATACGATGGTACAAAATACTATACATTCAAGTTAATATATATAAGGAAAGATTTCAGTTGTCTGTATAATATAATAAATGATTTGGTGTATGCACACTAGGGGGGAGTAGATAGGTATAGACAGGTGTTTTTCTGATGGGGTGGGAGGGGCTATGGGTATATTAAGCATGTTTATATAAGTGTTACCTTATACATGATTAAGGACACCTGTCCGAAACGTTGTAACTTTGTGGCTTGAATAAATCTTTTTATACCGTGCTGCTGAAGTTTGGACTTTTTCACTCCATAACACATAAGACCCAGCCTAAGCCTAGCTATTACACCCTACAATCATGGGCGTCCGCAGAAAAAATGGGCAAAACATTTTATATACACTTTCATACAATTCTTGTTTGTACTTAGATACTTTGGGGGATATTTATCAAAGCGTCAACTGAAAATACGCTTGAATCCCGCGTCGTATTTATCACGAGATTGACCCATTGCAGTTATCAAAGCGTCAAGATCGTCAAATGTTTTGTGACGTAATATACACTCCCGCGATCTCAATCTGACGCAGATCGATGCTTGCGTCATTACAGATGTTTTGAATTCACATTCGACTCTATTTGACCCTTTTCCAAATTTATCAAACATTTAAAAGGTACGCTCGCATCTATTCCGACGCAGCATACCTAGTTTTCAATCCACCACCCCTGAGGCCGCGGATGCCATAGAAATCAATGGGAGTCTGAAAACACAGAAAGTTTATGTTCGATGCTGCAAGAGAATGAATTATATTAAATAATAAAAGTAAATTAGAAACTTCAATAAATTGTATACCCTTTCTAAATCAAACAATATTATTGCTCCACATTTGGTGCACTAGTACATATAGGGATAAAATGACAAATACATTACTACCTATGGATTATGCTACAAATATGTATCTCATTACAAAGCAAGGGAACAATATTATTTCTCCAAATTTGTTGCAAAGTTTTGCCCCAAACTTGTCGCACTAATAGATATAGAGATAAAAATGAAATAAATACACAACATAATATAACTAACAATCTTTTTATTTTTTTGGAAAAATCTATTTGCACCATGTTTAAGCCATGTAATACAAGTCCCACACTCCACTTCGCGCCAAATTTGAAGCAACACTTTTCGCTCCAATTAGGACGCAAACTCCTAAACAACCCACACACTAGTGAATTTTTCAACCACTTTTGATTGGAATATGCATAATCACATGATTTATGACATCAGCCAATCTGATTCAAATACACATTATAAACTATCACTAACTAATCAAATTGCTCGATACCTGTGTCATTGATCACTCATCAGAACTTGTTAGTGCCATTTGTTATATTGTGAATTATACTTTGAAAGTATGTATATGTGAAATTAGTATTAAAGATAAACATTGATGCTGACATTAGGACACAGTGTAATATTTTAGACAATGATTTTAAAATTTGAAATGATGTTTGATTCAATAGAATCTTAAAGGGGCAGTATACTGTAAAATTGCTTTTCCAGCTGCAGAGTAGAAAATGTATGAGATTTGCTTTTTTAAGGCTTATTTGTGTATATGAATTAGCTGATCTAATAAAATGGGTTGAACTTGTAGGTATAATCAGATCTCATTACTTTAATACATTGTATACATATACGGGCTTCTTTATCTTATATCTGTCTGTAAATTAATCACCAATACTTGGAGAGAACAATGGAAAATTAACATTTTATTACCTTATCTCTTTTATAACCCACTGGGAGTGTAATTTCTTCTACTGGCTGTGTTAACACAGCATGGCCTCGAGGCCAAAAACTTTCAGGATGAGTGGAGATACCATAGGCTAAATAAACTATTTCAAATGCCAATATAAGGGCAATTGAAATACTTGTAAACAATTTAATACACTCCAGCAGGTAAAGTAGATCATTGGGAACAAATTAAAGAAGAGAAAAATGTTGAGTAAACTGTCCCTTTAAGCTTATAGCTCAAAGGGATAGCCCACCTAACATTAAATTGTCATGATTCAGATACAGCAGATATTAAAATCACTGCTTTACTGTCATGCTATTTCAGTGCATTTCTTGCTTCTCTTGCATTTCTTTTTCAGGGGTGGTTTTTAAAACTAGATTGCAATCAGGAGGGATTACACAGGTACAGAGAGAAAACTGGTCCAGCTCTTAAAATATCTATTGATTGCAAATAAATACATATGATACCCTGATTACATGTTATAGCCTGCTCAGAATAATAATACATTTACAGTATATACATATAGTGGAACGAAAAAAGCACAGAGCGCATCCACGACTCAAGGTGAATCAAATAACAATTTATTCAGAGCACATAGTTTGTTGCACTTACAAGAAGTTAAAAAGAATGAAGCCTTTTAAAATCAATTGGAAACGTCAGCCCAAGGGAATCAACTCATGGAAAGTACATCAGCTGGAAGCAATGTCCGTATGCTGCATCAAGCGTTCCTTGCTAGCAAACTTTTCCTCCAAGCTTCTTTTGTGTTCCAATGTGGCTGCAAGTAACAGAGGTGAATGTCTTTCAAATCGTCATGCTGCTCCTCCGTCTACGTGTTTCGTCCCCCCTATTGGGACTTTTTCAAGACACAGAGCTCAGCTGATCATGTATGGTTGAATCCTCCCTTATGTATGCGCCCCTGACACACCTCTTACGTATTGCGTGATGACGTTGTTGTTTACATACACACCCCTCTGGCTGACACATATTGGATGGGTACGTCAGAACATTATTTTCATAGTGATCGCCCTTATATTCCTACTACATAGACATTGTATTATGTACAATGCTACTACCTCAAAAGATACTAGCGCAAATATGTATGATTTTATACAACATTACATAATATATAATATAATAATTGCCATTCCTGTTGACCCATCCAAAGAAGAAAATCTAATGACATGGCCTCCTTGTTCACCTGATCTGAACCCCATTGAGAACCTGTGGTCCATCATCAAATGTGAGATTTACAAGGAGGGAAAACAGTACACCTCTCTGAACAGTGTCTGGGAGGCTGTGGTTGCTGCTGCACGCAATGTTGATGGTGAACAGATCAAAACACTGACAGAATCCATGGATGGCAGGCTTTTGAGTGTCCTTGCAAAGAAAAGGTGGCCTATATGAGTCACTGATTTGTTTATGTTTTGTTTTTGAATGTCAGAAATGTATTATTTGTGAATGTTGAGATGTTATATTGGTTTCACTGGTAAAAATAAATAATTGAAATGGGTATATATTTGTTTTTTGTTAAGGTTGCCTAATAATTATGCACAGTACATAGTCACCTGCACACACAGATATCCCCCTAAAATAGCTATAACTAAAAACAAACTAAAAACTACTTCCAAAACTATTCAGCTTTGATATTAATGAGTTTTTTGGGCTTCATTGAGAACATGGTTGTTGTTCAATATTAAAATTAATCCTCAAAAATACAACTTGCCTAATAATTCTGCACTCCTGTATATACAGGGAGTGCAGAATTATTAGGCAAATTAGTATTTTGACACATCATCCTCTTTATGTATGTTGTCTTACTCCAAGCTGTATAGGCTCGAAGCCTACTACCAATTAAGCATATTAGGTGATGTGCATCTCTGTAATGAGAAGGGGTGTGAGTCTAAGGACATCAACACCCTATATCAGGTGTGCATAATTATTAGGCAACTTCCTTTTCCTTTGGCAAAATGGGTCAAAGAAGGACTTGACAGGCTCAGAAAAGTCAAAAATAGTGAGATATCTTGCAGAGGGATGCAGCACTCTTAAAATTGCAAAGCTTCTGAAGCGTGATCATCGAACAATCAAGCGTTTCATTCAAAATAGTCAACAGGGTCGCAAGAAGCGTGTGGAAAAACCAAGGCGCAAAATAACTGCGCATGAACTGATAAAAGTCAAGCGTGCAGCTGCCAAGATGCCACTTGCCACCAGGTTGGCCATATTTCAGAGCTGCAGCATCACTGGAGTGCCCAAAAGCACAAGGTGTGCAATACTCAGAGACATGGCCAAGGTAAGAAAGGCTGAAAGACGACCACCACTGAACAAGACACACAAGCTGAAACGTCAAGACTGGGCCAATAAATATCTCAAGACTGATTTTTCTAAAGTTTTATGGACTGATGAAATGAGAGTGAGTCTTGATGGGCCAGATGGATGGGCCCGTGGCTGGATTGGTAAAGGGCAGAGAGCTCCAGTCCGACTCAGACGCCAGCAAGGTGGAGGTGGAGTACTGGTTTGGGCTGGTATCATCAAAGATGAGCTTGTGGGGCCTTTTCGGGTTGAGGATGGAGTCAAGCTCAACTTCCAGTCCTACTGCCAGTTTCTGGAAGACACCTTCTTCAAGCAGTGGTACAGGAAGAAGTCTGCATCCTTCAAGAAAAACATGATTTTCATGCAGGACAATGCTCCATCACACGCGTCCAAGTACTCCACAGCGGGGCTGGCAAGAAAGGGTATAAAAGAAGAAAATCTAATGACATGGCCTCCTTGTTCACCTGATCTGAACCCCATTGAGAACCTGTGGTCCATCATCAAATGTGAGATTTACAAGGAGGGAAAACAGTACACCTCTCTGAACAGTGTCTGGGAGGCTGTGGTTGCTGCTGCACGCAATGTTGATGGTGAACAGATCAAAACACTGACAGAATCCATGGATGGCAGGCTTTTGAGTGTCCTTGCAAAGAAAGGTGGCTATATTGGTCACTGATTTGTTTTTGTTTTGTTTTTGAATGTCAGAAATGTATATTTGTGAATGTTGAGATGTTATATTGGTTTCACTGGTAAAAATAAATAATTGAAATGGGTATATATTTGTTTTTTGTTAAGTTGCCTAATAATTATGCACAGTAATAGTCACCTGCACACACAGATATCCCCCTAAAATAGCTATAACTAAAAACAAACTGAAAACTACTTCCAAAACTATTCAGCTTTGATATTAATGAGTTTTTTGGGTTCATTGAGAACATGGTTGTTGTTCAATAATAAAATTAATCCTCAAAAATACAACTTGCCTAATAATTCTGCACTCCCTGTATATATATATATATATATATATATATATATATATATATATATATATAGTATATTTAGTTATTTAATGTGTAATGGATAGGTATGTGATGATGTGGTCCTCTTACACTTGTGGAGCACACTCTGTATATAATCTGCATCTATGGGACCGGGTCCATGGAGGCAGATTGTTTGCAGAGTGTGTTTTACAAGTGTGTGGAGATCACATCATCACATACCTATCCTTGTTCATTACATTGATTGGTTTCTGTGATGTGATGTCCAAACTGTTTCCCTAATCTCAAACAAAATGACCATTACAATTACACATGATGGCATATCACTGTTTTGATGCCAACAACACAGCTTAAAGGACAGTCATAACATTAATTATTGTTGGTTACAAAGAAAACACTTTATTACGCATTATCAAGTTTGGAAAAACAAGACTTACAGAAATACACGTTTTACTTCTGTGATTAACCTTGTATCTATGCCTCTGAAAAATAACCACTTATTTCTGTTCTTTCGACAGACCAGCATTTCAGCCAATCACTGATTAATCCAGGGTAACTATACTGCATGAGCTCAATGTTTTCTATATGAAACACAAAAAATAATGCCCTCTAGTGGTCAAAATGCATTCAGATTAGATGCACTCTTCAAGCTCGAAGAAATGAGCAGATGAACCTCCTCGGTTTAGCTATCAACTAAGAATACCAAGAGAACTAAGATAAATTGTTGATAAACGTTTAAGATATATTTTTAAAAAATTGCTTTTTTTGAGATTTAAATCATTACTGTTTTGCTTGACTTGACTGTCCCTTTAAACAAGAACATGTGCTAACATATACTAATCCTTAGGGATTGTTGGTATAGCTACACGTACTTGCTCAAACCAGACAATATTTGAATAGGATACTAAGCCTGTATGCCATATTTCTATTGTGTAAATAAAGTCTATTTTCTTAAAGATACATTATTGTGTTTGAATTATTTAAGAAAGACATTTAATTTAGAAGGAATATGGTTTCATGTACTTTTAAGAGTTACATTAGAAATATATGCTCACAGTAATATATTTGGAGATTGACAATGTGGAAGTCATACATGACACAATACTGAGCATTTACATTAAAGTAACAGTATACACTCATTTTCATAGAACTGCATGTAATAGACACTACTATAAAGAACAAGATGCACAGATACAAAAAAAAAATCCAAGATAAAACGGTTTAAAGAATTACTTAGAAACTCTCAGTTTAGCTATGTTGAAAAGTTAGCTGGAAAGCCCATTGCAAGTGGGAAATAAGACACTCCCCTTCTTTTGCATATGAAAAGACCCTTTACAAAACAGGAGCAAGCTGGAGAAGATAGCTGATGGTATTCACATCAAACTTTGGGGCTTGATTAGGAGTCAGAAAATCACAGCAATGGTATTTAAAAAATAAGCAAAACTATACATTTTAAAAATATTATGGCCTATGTAGATAGATCATCTACATAGATCATCTATGCTACGAAAAAATTAGTGTATAATGTCCCTTTAAGAAAAAAGACCAGGACATAACATTTAGAATAAGTAGGCATCTCATATATTTAGCATATGATAAAGGTCAATGCATATTGATTACTTGATTCAAATACTATAGCGCATCTTTAGGAATTAGATATGTAGAAAATTCAACACAACACAGTAATTATTTATAAAAAGGAAAATATTGTTGACAAACATATTAAACAAGATGGACTATATTCATAGATTTGCACTTGCCTCAAAATATATTATGCATGAAAAACATATTGCCTTCATTCGTTTCTTCAACCAGACAGCCAACAAAAGAGATTTTTGTGTTCTTTATCAGCTATGATTCAACAATGTACATGATTGACACAATCCATACTCGTCATGGTTTTAAACTTGTCTTCTCATTCACAAACGTGGGTTACGTGCAAAATCAAATATTGCGGGACAACGTAATCCAATCAGACGGATTTAACACCTTGGCATGTGACGTCTTATGCAACATGGCGCATTCGAGATCGTGTAAAAACGTCAGCCAATCAAAGGTGCATCCGAGATCGCGTAAACATGGTATACAATTCAATAACTCATTTTACAGCTTGGCATGTGACGTCTTAAGCAACATGGCGCATCCGAGATCGGGTAACAACGTCATCCAATCAAAGGCGCATCCGAGATCGCATAAAAACGTCAGCCAATACAAGGACTCATTTTACAGCGTGGCATGTGACGTCTTAAGCAACATGGCGCATCCGAGATCGCTTAACAACGTCAGCCAATCAAAGGCGCATCCGAGATCGCATGAAAACGGCATCCCATCCAAGGACTAATTTTACATCTTTGCATGTCAATAAGAAACGTATTTATATTTTAAAAACTAGTTTGTGCTATATTGTTATCTATGAATGTCACGCTAGATAACGTAATACTGTGATATATGAAATAAAATCCATTGTTGGTAATAAGGATATATTTCATTATAATCGGAGGATTATTAACTATTTAGCAAGCATTTTATGTTACACAATTATGTACGACATTGCAATTTGAACTTCCTTTTCAAATTTAAGTTTAATCTTTTGATGAAATGTGTTTAGAGGTAATCGCAAGAGCAGAAAAATACGATGTGGTAACTGCTGATTGGTGGCTACATATAAATACCGATTCATTGGTTCACCTATGTGTTCATTTAGAAACCAGTAGTGCCCTGTTGCTCCTTAAACAAATGATACAAAGAGACTGAAGCAAATTCTAGAATTTATGGAAAGAAAATTAATTAAAAATCGTATGTTAGACATAAATGAGAAAATATATTGTGTTTCATGTCCCTTTAAATAATAAATAATGCTACGAGATACATTATGAAAATAGGGATTGGTTATACATTATATGTTACCTATAGCTATGGTGTTCCATCTTTACGCTTTAAAAAGGGACACATGAGAAATACATATGTCAGGGATGTTTTCAGATATGTTTAAAGATTTTTTTTGGAATAAGAATAATGACACATGTATTTATCAGATGTGTCACTTATTCAAGTTGAAATGTGGTCAGCCTACCTATAGCAATATATCGTTGGATCATTAAACAGAAACAATAATAAGAGAACTATATTAATCAGCTAAAATATGCGCATTACACACAGTGATTGCTTTTGTTAGACTACTACAATAAGATATAAGTGAAATTGGAATACATGTGCTGTCAATATTCAAAAAATATTCTTTTTAAAAAAATTATATGTCTATGTTGATGTCAAAAGGACAAAAATACATTAGAAATGAATATCCATTCCTTAATAATTGTCTTCAGCATCACTTAAAGGGACATGAAATACAAACAATTAAGTTCAGGATTCACAGAGTGTCAGGGTTTTTTCCCTGTTTTGTTTGCCATGTGCTGCTGGCAGCCATTTTACTCACCTCTCTTGCTGACTAAGGTGCATTGTGGGGGATGCTTCTCATTTCCTGCACTTCCTTTTATGGCCAGACTGGTGTGCATCATCTGTGTGAGACAGGATGCAGTCTCAGAATTGTGATGTCATCACTTATTACTTAAAGGGCCTCTGTTCAGTATGCTTTGCCTTTGCGTTGTCTCAGACCTGTTTGTGAGAGTTCCTGTGTATTACCTGGCTGCCTGACGTCCTTCCTGGTTCCTGATCCCTGGCTTGTTCCTGACTCTGCTGTTTTCCTTGTTCCTGATTCCGGCTCGTCTGACTATTCGCTTTGGCTCCTGACTCGGCTCGTCTGACTACCAGCGCTGGTTTTGACTCCTGGCTTGTTATTTGACTTGTGGTCTTTTTATTATTTTTTTGCTATTAATAAAGGTGTGATTATTTTTGCACTTCTCGTCTCAGTCTGATTCCTGGCACCCTGACATCACGCAAAGGCCATGAATCCTGATGGTGCTAATAATCCACCTTTACCTGCCATCATTTCCAGGATGGATGTGCAGGATCACCGCTTGGATCAATTTGCACTAGCCCTGCAAACCCTGCATACTCACACTGCACATTTGGACCAAAGTGACCCGCAAGTTATGGCTGCTTCTGTTTCCGCTGCTGCACCTATGCCTACCAGGAGCATGTCCGGTTCTCCACCTCTACCTCAGCGATATGGAGGCGATCCTATTCAGTGCAGAGGGTTTTTGAACCAGGTGGGCATTTACTTTAAGATGTTACCTCAGGCGTTTCCCTCTGACAGAGCTAAGGTGGGATTTCTCATCTCATTACTCTCTGACACAGCTCTTGCCTGGGCTAATCCCTTGTGGGAGACTAATACACCTGTGATTTCAAATTACCCTGAATTTCTGGCCTCTTTTCGAAGGGTATTTGATGTTCCGGCTCGCTCCTCCTCTGCTGCTAAACGACTCATGTCCATTCAGCAAGGTACAAGATCTGTTGCTCAGTATGCTATTGAGTTCCGTACGCTTGCCGCAGAGGTAGGTTGGAACAATGAAGCCCTTGTTGCCGCCTTCTTTTATGGGCTCTCTGATGTGATTAAAGACAAAGTTGCTGCCAGAGATTTACCAGAGGATCTCGAGGCATTGGTGTCTTTTTTGATCCTAATTGACATCAGACTCAGAGAGAGGCCCTCTTTCAAGGAGCACTTGCGGAAACCTCCTGTTCTGTTGTCTCCTACGTGTTCGTTCCCACCCATGCCTTCCTCTCCTCCCATGCCTCCTGGTCCCGAATCACCAGGTACTGCTGAGCCGATGCAGTTGCGATTCACGCGTCTCTCCGCGGCGGAGAGGGCCTTTAGGAGGAGGGAGGGGCTCTGCCTCTTTTGAAGTCTTGTCCTACACGGCCGGGAAATGCTCACACCTAAGGTCCTGTTGGAGGCAGACCTTGGGTGGTTTATCCTCGTCCCAGGAACCGCTTAAAGAGAAACCTTTGGTCACGGTTGTCCTTTCCTGGGTGGACTCCTCCATAGTCACTCAGGCTCTTGTTGACTCCAGTGCTGCGGGCTATTTCATTGACAGTGCTTTTGTATCAAAGCACTCCATTCCTGTTTTGCCTCATTCCATTTTGCTTGCTATTGAGACCATTGATGGTAGGCCCCTTCAGCCCGCACTCGTTACTCATGAAACTGCTCCGTTGTCCATGGCTGTTGGGGCTCTCCATTTTAAAACCCTCCAGTTCCAGGTGATAAACTCTCCGCATTTTCCGGTTGTTCTGGGTTATCCCTGGCTCCAAAAGCACAATACCAGTCTCGACTGGCGCAGGTCCAAAATTTTGTCGTGGTCCCCGCAATGTATTTCCACTTGTCTTCGGAAACCAGTTAAAGTCTTGTGCACTTCTTTGGTATCTCAATTGCCAGAGGAGTACCAAGAGTTTCTAGATGTTTTTGACAAGGTGCGTTCCGGTATGTTGCCTTCTTACTAGTCTTACGATTGTGCCATAGACCTGCAATCTGGAGCCATTCCTCCTCGGGGTCGGGTTTACCCTCTGTCTGTTGCAGAGAATTGTGCTATGGAGGAGTATGTTGCTGATGCTCTGTTGCGGGGGATCATCCGCAAATCCTGCTCTCCTGCAGGGGCTGGCTTCTTCTTTGTGAAGAAAAAGGGTGGCGAGTTAAGACCATGTATCGATTATAGGGGTCTTAATCGTCTTACCATTAAGAATGCTTACCCTATTCCGCTCATTACGGAACTCTTTGACCGCCTCAAGGGAGCTACAGTCTTTACTAAACTTGATTTGAGAGGAGCGTACAATCTTGTTAGGATCTAGGAGGGCCACGAATGGAAAACAGCGTTTAACACCAGGAGCAGGCATTATGAGTATCTTGTAATGCCCGTTGGCCTATGTAATGCTCCTGCTGCTTTCCAGTAATTTATTAATGATGTTCTATGAAATATGTTGCAACAGTGTGTTGTGGTGTACTTAGACGACATCCTCATACACTCACCCATATTTGAGGCTCTTCGTTCTGATGTTACACGGGTTCTTCAGAGACTACGTGAGAACGGCCTGTTTTGTAAACTTGAGAAATGTGAGTTCCATCAGACTCAAGTAACCTTCCTAGGTTATGTTATCTCCGTTGCAGGGTTCTCCATGGATCCTGGCAAGTTATCTGCAGTTCTGCAGTGGCCTCGCCCAGTTGGTCTTTGGTCTATTCAACGTTTTTTGGGGTTCGCCAATTACTATAGAAAGTTTATTAAAAACTTGTCTTCCTTGGTCAAACCTATCACAGACATGACCCGTAAAGAGAATGATCCACTCCATTGGTCACCCACTGCCATTAAGGCCTTTGATAGTCTTAAGACTGCCTTTGCTGCCGCTCCAGTTCTGGCTCATCCTAACCCTGTCCTGCATTTCATTCTTGAGGTTGATGCATCTGAGACTGGAGTAGGTGCCCTCTTGTCACAATGTCCTACGACTGACGGTTCCTTGCATCCGTGTGGTTTCTTCTCTAAGAAATTGTCTCCAGCGGAGTGCAATTATGAAATTGGTGACATGGAATTACTGGCCATAATTTTGGCACTCAAGGAATGGAGGCATCTGCTCAAAGGTACTAGCTTGCCAGTGCTCATTCTTACTGACCACAAGAATTTAACTTATGGGTGCTATTTTTGTCTCGGTTTAATTATGTGGTCTCCTACCTGCCTGGTAGTAAGAATATTAGGGCTGATGCCCTCTCTCGACAATTTTCCCCTCTGTCCAAGGAGGAGTCTATACCTACTCCTGTTATACCTCCTGACCATATTTTGGCTACCATGCGTACTAATTTGACTTCTCCCTTGGGGGAGGAGATCCTGGCTGCACAAACCAATGCACCTCCTGAGAAACCTAGTGGTAAGTGTTTTGTTCCTGAGAATCTTCGAACTAAACTTTTGCACACTTACCACTATCCTAAAGCCGCAGGTCACCCAGGCAAGATCCAAATGATTTGGTCTGTCACTCGACAATCCTGGTGGCCAGGTCTTCGTTCTGATGTTGCTGCGTATGTTGCCTCCTGCTCAGTTTGTGCACAGAATAAGACTCCTTGACGTCTTCCTGTGGGTCTTCTTCAACCTATTGCTAATGGTGAGCATCCTTGGACACATCTTTCCATGGACTTCATTGTCGAGCTCCCTGTTTCCAATGGCAATACTGTTATCCGGTGGTTGACCGTTTTTCTAAAATGTCACATTGCATTCCCTTGATGAAGTTGCCTACCGCTCAGGAGCTTGCTTCAATTTTTGCCTGGGAGGTCTTCCGTTTACATGGGTTACCCAAGGAGATAGTGTCGGACCGGGGTAGCCAGTTTGTCTCCAGATTGTGGCGTTCCTTTTGTGCTCAAATGGGGATCCAGCTTTCCTTCTCCTCGGCATATCACCCTCAATCCAATGGGGCTATGGAACGGTCTAATCAAGCTCTGGAACAGATATTCCATTGCTATGTCTCAGATCACCACAATAATTGGTCTGAACTGTTACCTTGGGCAGAGTTTGCTCGTAATAGTGCTATTAATGCTTCCTCCAAGTTATCCCCGTTCATGGCGAATTTTGGGTTTCAACCATCCTTGTTGCCCGATTCACTCATGTCTCAGGGTATTCCGGCTTTGGAGGAGCTTCTCTGGCAACTCCGTTCCACGTGGATCCAGATTCAGGATTGCCTTCATTGTTCTATGCAGCGCCAAAAGTTCCAGGCTGATTGTAGGCGTCTGCCTGCGCCTTCCTACCAGGTTGGTGAGAGAGTTTGGCTGTCCTCCCACAACTTGAACCTTTGTGTTCCTTCCAATAAACTGGCTCCCCGTTATGTTGGTCCTTTTTGAATACTCCAACGGGTCAATCCTGTGGCCTACGCTCTGTGTGACCTACCTTCCTCCTGCAATGTGCATCTCCATTGTTTTTCATGTCTCCCTCTTGAAACCATTGGTTTGTAATCGATTTATCACTGTGTTGCCTCGTCCCCATCCTATCTTTGTTGACAACCATGAGGAGTATGAGGTCAGCAGCATTATTGACTCTCGTATGTCCAGGGGCCGTGTCTGATGTTCATGCTCCCGCCCTCCTCAATGCCTTCCATGCCCGTTTCCCCAATAAGCCTTTTGTCCTCCCGCGGGGAGGGGTCATTGAGGGGAGGGTACTGTCAGGTTTTTTCCCTGTTTTATTTGCCATGTGCTGCTGGCAGCCATTTTACTCACCTCTCTTGCTGACTATGGTGCATTGTGGGGGATGCTGCTCATTTCCTGCACTTCCTTTTATGGCCAGACTGGTGTGCATCATCTGTGTGAGACAGGATGCAGTCTCAGAATTGTGATGTCATCACTTATTATTTAAAAGGCCTCTGTTCAGTATGCTTTGCCTTTGCGTTGTCTCAGACCTGTTTGTGAGAGTTCTTGTGTATTACCTGGCTGCCTGACGTCCTTCCTGGTTCCTGATCCCTGGCTTGTTCCTGACTATGCTGTTTTCCTTGTTCCTGATTCCGGCTCGTCTGACTATTCGCTTTGGCTCCTGACTCGGCTCGTCTGACTACCAGCTCTGGTTTTGACTCCTGGCTTTTATTTGACTTGTGGACTTTTTATTATTTTTTGTTATTAATAAAGGTTTGATTATTTTTGCACTTCTCGAATCAGTCTGATTCCTGGCACCCTGACCGCTTGCTTGATAAACTACTGGTATAGCAAAGGTTAAAATACACAGATCACAAGCATATACATTTTTGAAAGGAAGCTGTTATGTTAATTGGCTGCATTGGATGTCAAGCATACTAATGGAGCAACAAGATCACAATGGGGGGGTGTTAAGACCGAATAACTACTTAGAGCTAAAACTGAAAGTTAAAAGGAGAGGAATCACCCTGAGGAAAGCAGTCTCCTATCTCACTGATCTGTGTCACTAAAGAGGTGATGTTTTATGCATATGACAAATTATTCATGGTCTTTACATAATGATATGTACATATTTTTTCATTTTACTGAGCTAATTTAAAAAGGTGCTTTATAAAAATTGGGTTTCCACATACTAAGGAAAAAAAAATCTTTTTGACATTATGCCTTTTGTGTGTGTATTTATGTACTTATTGTTTACAAATGCTTAATAATGATGGGTGTGTGTATGCGTCATTTACTCCATAATAACAATGGCAAGTTTTCACAAACTCACATGTGAGTGCTTGTTTCTGCTATTACTTACTAGTGTGTGTGTGTGCCTATCTATCCCTGCCTGTGTGTGCATGTCTCTCTCTATTACTTACTGTGTGTGTGCATTTCTCTGCCTATTACTGCTTGTGTGTGCATGTCTCTGTCTATTACTGCTTGTGTGTGCATGTCTCTGTCTATTACTGCCTGAGTGTGTGTGTGTGTGTATGCCTATCTATCCCTGCCTGTGTGTGCATGTCTGTCTATTACTTCCTGTGTGTGCATGTCTCTGTCTATTACTGCCGGTGTGTGCATGTCTCTGTCTATTAGTGCATGTGTGTGCATGTCTCTGTCTATTACTGCCTGCGTGTGCATGTATCTGTCTATTACTGCCTGAATCTGTGTGTGTGTGTGTGTGCCTATCTATCCCTGCCTGTGTGTGCATGTCTCTCTCTATTACTGCCTGTGTGTGTGCATGTCTCTATCTATTACTGCTTGTGTGTGCATATCTCTGTCTATTACTGCCTGAGTGTGTTTGTGTGTATACCTATCTATCCCTGCTTGTGTGTGCATGTCTCTGTCTGTTACTGCTTGTGTGTGCATGTCTCTGTCTATTACTGCCTGAGTGTATGCCTATATATCCCTGCCTGTGTGTGCATGTCTCTGTCTATTACTTCCTGTGTGTTCATGTATCTGTCTATTACTGCCGGTGTGTGCATGTCTCTGTCTATTACTGCCTGTGTGTGCATGTCCCTGTGTATTACTGTCTGTGTGTGCATGTCTCCATCTATTACTGCCTGTGGCCTAGATTTAGAGTTCGGCGGTAAAAGGGCTGTTAACGCTCCGCGGGTTTTTTTCTGGCCGCACCATAAATTTAACTCTGGTATCGAGAGTTCAAACAAATGCTGCGTTAGGCTCCAAAAAAGGAGCGTAGAGCATTTATACCGCAAATGCAACTCTCGATACCAGAGTTGCTTACGGACGCGGCCGGCATCAAAAACGTGCTCGTGCACGATTCTCCCATAGGAAACAATGGGGCTGTTTGAGCTGAAAAAAAACCTAACACCTGCAAAAAAGCAGCGTTCAGCTCCTAACGCAGCCCCATTGTTTCCTATGGGGAAACACCTCCTAAGTCTGCACCTAACACCCTAACATGTACCCCGAGTCTAAACACCCCTAACCTTACACTTATTAACTCCTAATCTGCCGCCCCCGCTATCGCTGACCCCTGCATTACACTTTTAACCCCTAATCTGCCGCTCCGTAAACCGCCGCCACCTACGTTATCCCTATGTACCCCTAATCTGCTGCCCTAACATCGCCGACCCCTATGTTATATTTATTAACCCCTAATCTGCCCCCCACATCGTCGCCGACACCTGCCTACACTTATTAACCCCTAATCTGCCGAGCGGACCGCACCGCTACTATAATAAAGTTATTAACCCCTAATCCGCCTCACTAACCCTATCATAAATAGTATTAACCCTAATCTGCCCTCCCTAACATCGCCGACACCTACCTTCAATTATTAACCCCTAATCTGCCGACCGGAGCTCACCGCTATTCTAATAAATGGATTAACCCCTAAAGCTAAGTCTAACCCTAACACTAACACCCCCCTAAGTTAAATATAATTTTTATCTAACAAAATAAATTAACTCTTATTAAATAAATGATTCCTATTTAAAGCTAAATACTTACCTGTAAAATAAATCCTAATATAGCTACAATATAAATTATAATTATATTATAGCTATTTTAGGATTAATATTTATTTTACAGGCAACTTTGTAATTATTTTAACCAGGTACAATAGCTATTAAATAGTTAAGAACTATTTAATAGTTACCTAGTTAAAATAATAACAAATTTACCTGTAAAATAAATCATAACCTAAGATATAATTAAACCTAACACTACCCTATCAATAAAATAATTAAATAAACTACCTACAATTACCTACAATTAACCTAACACTACACTATCAATAAATTAATTAAACACAATTGCTACAAATAAATAAAATTAAATAAACTATCTAAAGTACAAAAAATAAAAAAGAACTAAGTTACAGAAAATAATAAAATATTTACAAACATAATAAAAATATTACAACAATTTTAAACTAATTACACCTACTCTAAGCCCCCTAATAAAATAACAAAGCCCCCCAAAATAAAAAAATTCCCTACCCTATTCTAAAATACAAATATTACAAGCTCTTTTACCTTACCAGCCCTGAACAGGGCCCTTTGCGGGGCATGCCCCAAGAATTTCAGCTCTTTTGCCTGTAAAAAAAAACATACAATACCCCCCCCCAACATTACAACCCACCACCCACATACCCCTAATCTAACCCAAACCCCCCTTAAATAAACCTAACACTACCCCCCTGATGATCTTCCTACCTTGTCTTCACCATGCCAGGTTCACCGATCCGTCCTGGCTCCAAGATCTTCATCCAACCCAAGCGTGGGCTAGACATCCACTGAAGAAGTCCAGAAGAGGGTCCAAAGTCTTCCTCCTATCCGGCAAGAAGAGGACATCCGGACCGGCAAACATCTTCTCCAAGCGGCATCTTCTATCTTCTTCCATCCGATGACGACCGGCTCCATCTTGAAGACCTCCAGCGCGGATCCATCCTCTTCTTCCGACGACTAGACGACGAATGACGGTTCCTTTAAGGGACGTCATCCAAGATGGCGTCCCTCGAATTCCGATTGGCTGATAGGATTCTATCAGCCAATCGGAATTAAGGTAGGAATTTTCTGATTGGCTGATGGAATCAGCCAATCAGAATATAGTTCAATCCGATTGGCTGATCCAATCAGCCAATCAGATTGAGCTCGCATTCTATTGGCTGATCGGAACAGCCAATAGAATGCGAGCTCAATCTGATTGGCTGATTGGATCAGCCAATCGGATTGAACTATATTCTGATTGGCTGATTCCATCAGCCAATCAGAAAATTCCTACCTTAATTCCGATTGGCTGATAGAATCCTATCAGCCAATCGGAATTCGAGGGACGCCATCTTGGATGACGTCCCTTAAAGGAACCGTCATTCGTCGTCTAGTCGTCGGAAGAAGAGGATGGATCCGCGCTGGAGGTCTTCAAGATGGAGCCGGTCGTCATCGGATGGAAGAAGATAGAAGATGCCGCTTGGAGAAGATGTTTGCCGGTCCGGATGTCCTCTTCTTGCCGGATAGGAGGAAGACTTTGGACCCTCTTCTGGACTTCTTCAGTGGATGTCTAGCCCACGCTTGGGTTGGATGAAGATCTTGGAGCCAGGACGGATCGGTGAACCTGGCATGGTGAAGACAAGGTAGGAAGATCATCAGGGGGGTAGTGTTAGGTTTATTTAAGGGGGGTTTGGGTTAGATTAGGGGTATGTGGGTGGTGGGTTGTAATGTTGGGGGGGGGTATTGTATGTTTTTTTTTTACAGGCAAAAGAGCTGAAACTCTTGGGGCATGCCCCGCAAAGGGCCCTGTTCAGGGCTGGTAAGGTAAAAGAGCTTGTAATATTTGTATTTTAGAATAGGGTAGGGAATTTTTATTTTGGGGGGCTTTGTTATTTTATTAGGGGGCTTAGAGTAGGTGTAATTAGTTTAAAATTGTTGTAATATTTTTATTATGTTTGTAAATATTTTATTATTTTCTGTAACTTAGTTCTTTTTTATTTTTTGTACTTTAGATAGTTTATTTAATTTTATTTATTTGTAGCAATTGTGTTTAATTAATTTATTGATAGTGTAGTGTTAGGTTAATTGTAGGTAATTGTAGGTAGTTTATTTAATTATTTTATTGATAGGGTAGTGTTAGGTTTAATTATATCTTAGGTTATGATTTATTTTACAGGTAAATTTGTTATTATTTTAACTAGGTAACTATTAAATAGTTCTTAACTATTTAATAGCTATTGTACCTGGTTAAAATAATTACAAAGTTGCCTGTAAAATAAATATTAATCCTAAAATAGCTATAATATAATTATAATTTATATTGTAGCTATATTAGGATTTATTTTACAGGTAAGTATTTAGCTTTAAATAGGAATCATGTATTTAATAAGAGTTAATTTATTTCGTTAGATAAAAATTATATTTAACTTAGGGGGGTGTTAGTGTTAGGGTTAGACTTAGCTTTAGGGTTTAATCCATTTATTAGAATAGCGGTGAGCTCCGGTCGGCAGATTAGGGGTTAATAAGTGTAGGTAGGTGTCGGCGACGTTGTGGGGGGCAGATTAGGGGTTAATAAATATAACATAGGGGTCGGCGATGTTAGGGGTAGCAGATTAGGGGTACATAGGGATAACGTAGGTGGCGGCGATTTGCGGTCGGAAGATTAGGGGTTAATTATTTTAAGTAGCTTGCGGCGACGTTGTGGGGGGCAAGTTAGGGGTTAATAGATATAATACAGGGGTCGGCGGTGTTAGGGGCAGCAGATTAGGGGTACATAAGTATAACGTAGGTGGCGGTCGGCAGATTAGGGGTTAAAAATTTTAATCGAGTGGCGGCGATGTGGGGGGAGCTCGGTTTAGGGGTACATAGGTAGTTTATGGGTGTTAGTGTACTTTAGGGTACAGTAGTTAAGAGCTTTATAAACCGGCGTTAGCCAGAAAGCTCTTAACTCCTGCTATTTTCAGGCGGCTGGAATCTTGTCGTTAGAGCTCTAACGCTCACTGCAGAAACGACTCTAAATACCGGCGTTAGGAAGATCCCATTGAAAAGATAGGCTACGCAAATGGCGTAGGGGGATCTGCGGTATGGAAAAGTCGCGGCTGTAAAGTGAGCGTTAGACCCTTTAATCACTGACTCCAAATACCAGCGGGCGCCCAAAACCAGCGTTAGGAGCCTCTAACGCTGGTTTTGACGGCTACCGCCGAACTCTAAATCTAGGCCTGTGAGTGCACGTCTCTGTCTGTTACTGCTTGTGTTTGCATGTCTCTGTCTATTACAGCCTGTGTGTGCATGTCTCTGTCTATTACTGCCTGTGTGTGAATATCTGTCTATTACTGTCTGTGTGTTAATGTCTGTCTATTACTGCCTGTGAGTGCTTGTCTCTGTCTATTACTGTCTGTGAGTGCATGTCTCTGTCTATTACTGTCTGTGTGTGCACATCTCTGTCTATTACTTACTGTCTGTGTGTGCATATCTCTGTCTATTACTGCCTGTGAGTGCATGTCTCTGTCTATTACTGTCTGTGAGTGCATGTCGCTGTCTATTACTGTCTGTGTGTGCATATATCTGTCTGTTACTGCCTGTCTGTGCATGTATCTGTCTACTACTGCCTGTGTGTGCGCAGGTCTCTGTCTATTACTGCCTGTGAGTGCATGTCTTTGTCTATTACTGCCTGTGAGTGCATGTCTCTGTCTATTACTGTCTGTGAGTGCATGTCTCAGTCTATTACTGTCTGTGAGTGCATGTATCTGTCTATTACTGCCTGTGAGTGCATGCCTCTGTCTATTACTGCCTGTGAGTGCATGTCTCAGTCTATTACTGTTTGTGAGTGCATGTCTCTGTCTATTACTGTATGTGTGTGCATGTCTCAGTCTATTACTGCCTGTGAGTGCATGTCTCAGTCTATTACTGTCTGTGAGTGCATGTCTCTGTCTATTACTGCCTGTGTGTGCATGTCTCAGTCTATTACTGCCTGTGAGTGCATGTCTCAGTCTATTACTGTATGTGTGTGCATGTCTCTGTCTATTACTGTATGTGTGTGCATGTCTCAGTCTATTACTGCCTGTGAGTGCATGTCTCAGTCTATTACTGCCTGTGAGTGCATGTCTCTGTCTATTACTGTATGTGTGTGCATGTCTCAGTCTATTACTGTATGTGTGTGCATGTCTCAGTCTATTACTGTATGTGTGTGCATGTCTCAGTCTATTACTGACTGTGAGTGCATGTCTCAGTCTATTACTGTATGTGTGTGCATGTCTCAGTCTATTACTGCCTGTGAGTGCATGTCTCTGTCTATTACTGTCTGTGAGTGCATGTCTCAGTCTATTACTGTATGTGTGTGCATGTCTCAGTCTATTACTGCCTGTGAGTGCATGTCTCAGTCTATTACTGTATGTGAGTGCATGTCTCAGTCTATTACTGCCTGTGAGTGCATGTCTCAGTCTATTACTGTATGTGTGTGCATGTCTCAGTCTATTACTGTATGTGAGTGCATGTCTCAGTCTATTACTGTTTGTGTGTGCATGTCTCAGTCTATTACTGTCTGTGAGTGCATGTCTCAGTCTATTACTGCCTGTGTGTGCACATCTCTGTATGTTACTGCCTGTGTTTGCATGTCTCAGTCTATTACTGTCTGTGAGTGCATGTCTCAGTCTATTACTGTCTGTGAGTGCATGTCTCAGTCTATTACTGCCTGTGAGTGCATGTCTCAGTCTATTACTGCCTGTGTGTGCACATCTCTGTATGTTACTGCCTGTGTTTGCATGTCTCAGTCTATTACTGTCTGTGAGTGCATGTCTCAGTCTATTACTGTCTGTGAGTGCATGTCTCTGTCTATTACTGCCTGTGTGTATAGTATATTTGAAAAATAAACAGATATTACAGTTCTTTATCAAATTATTTATGTGCAAAAATCAGACTTTAATAGTAAATTTTGTAAAAAAAATTGTTATAACCTTTCTAAATAATTGTAATAGACCCCTAAATATGTTACAAATACACCCAGTGACATATTGCAATCCTTTAGAAAATCTTATCTGATGACTTTATTGCAAAGTTCAACTTTAAAGTCTATTGAAAGTTTTGTAGATACATTTTGGATAAGAATTTAAAGGGATTGATATGCATTAAACAAATAACTATGTATTGCTATAAGAAAAGTATAAATATAATGGCAATTAGTAAAAGATATAAAGATATTCTTAGAAAAAACATTGTAGTAGAAAAAGGACATATTTAAAGGGATAGGAAATTCAAAATTAAACTTTCATTATTCAGGCTACACCAAAATATTTTAAGACAATTCTAATATTTTTGTTCTCTTGGTATCCATTGCTGAAAAGCATATGTACATATCCTTAGCAGTAGCAATGCACTACTAGGAGCTTACTGGTTGTTGGCCGCAACACACATTTGTCTCTTGTTATTTGCTCACCAGATGTGCTCAGCTAGGTCCCAGTAGTGCACTGCTGCTTTGGAGCTGACCTCTTGGGCGCGATCCGATATACGGCGTAGTTTGCCGTAAGTCGGATAAAGCAGCGATGTCCAGAAATCTGCGCAAGTACAAATTTCTGGCGTCGCCAGTGACTTGCGCCACGTTAGAAACTGCCGGCGCCTACAAAACCTGACTAAAGTATGAAATCACCAGCACTGTCTAACACGCCTCCCTAACATAGCCCGACACGTCTAACACGCCTCCCTAACATAGCCGGACACGTCTAACCCTCTATCCGCTATCCCCCCTCACTAGCCTAGCAATAAAATATGTATTAACCCCTAAACTGCCGCTCCCAAACCCCGCCGCAACATAATAAAGTTATTAACCCCTAAACCGCCACCAGCTATATTAAATCTATAACCCCCTAAAGTGAGCCCCTAACACCGCCGCCATCTACCTTACCTACCCCCTAAAGTGAGCCCCTACCCCGCCGCTATCTATTTTAAAATTATTATCCCCTAATCTAATCCCCCTACCCCGCCGCCATCTATATTAAATTATTTAACCCCTAAAATACTAAACTATCCCTACCACTAAACCTAAGTCTAACCCTACAAATAGCCCTGAAAAGGGCTTTTTGCGTGGCATTGCCCCAAAGTAACAGCTCTTTTGCCAGCCCTTAAAAGGGCTTTTTGCGGGGCATGCCCCAAAGAATTCAGATCTTTTGCCAGCCCTTAAAAGGGCTTTTGGCGGGGCTTTGTCACAAAGTAAACTGCTCTTTTGCCTACAATCTACATCCCCCTACACCGCGGCCACCTATAATAAATGTATTAACCCCTAATCTAATCCCCCTACACCGCCGCCAGCTATATTAACTATATTAAGCCTAATTATAAGTTTTCTTCTGTGAAAAGCACACTGGTCTAAAAGAGGCTGCTTCCGGGTGGTAAATCGCCATAAAACAAGCCACTGAGCTGTTGTTCGTTCCTGGTAGAGCGCTTCTCTCTTTGTATGCAAATTATTATGACCCTGGGGAAGTCTCCCTATGGGTGATGGGGGAAACCAGACATGGACTCCTTGCCCAGTGTGCTTAGAGGAATGTGGCTGCACCTCACTGACGAGGCCCATAGAAGGCCGAAACGATCGTCTGGGGTTGTCATGTTCCTTGTTCAGAGGAGAATTGCCTGGTATTTCGGGGCTGGACTGTCCTTACTTGGCGGGATCAGACTGATATACTTCAGGAAAGTTTTCTTCTGTGAAAAGCACACTGGTCTAAAAGAGGCTGCTTCCGGGAGGTAAATCGCCATAGAACAAGCCAATGAGCTGTTGTTCGTTCCTGGTAGAGCGCTTCTCTCTTTGTATGATTAATATAGTTAATATAGTTATTATATTATATATATTAACTATATTAACCCTAATTATATTAGGGTTAATATAGTTAATATCGTTATTATATTATATATATATATATATATATATTAAGTATAATAACCCAATAACCCTATGTAACTAAACTCTTATTAAAATAAATCTAATATTAATATTATTAATTAAAATATTCCTATTTAAATCTAAATACTTACCTATAAAATAAACCCTAAGATAGCTACAATATAATTAATAATTACATTGTAGCTATGTTAGGGTTTATATTTATTTTACAGGTAAATTGTTAATTATTTTAACTAGGTATAATAGCTATTAAATAGTTATTAACTATTTAATAGCTACCTAGTTAAAATAATTACCCAATTACCTGTAAAATAAATCCTAACCTAAGTTACAAATACACCTACACTATCAATAAATTAAATAAACTACAAATATCTATCTAAAAATACAATTAAATAAACTAAACTAAATTACAAAAACAAACAAACACTAAATTACAAAAAATAAAAAAAAGATTACAAGATTTTTAAGCTAATTACACCTATTCTAAGCCCCCTAATAAAATAATAAAGCCCCCCAAAATAAAAAAAATTCCCCACCCTATTCTAAATTAAAAAAAGTTCAAAGCTCTTTTACCTTACCAGCCCTTAAAAGGGCCTTTTGTGGGGGCATGCCCCAAAGAAAACTGCTCTTTTGCCTGAAAAAAAAAAACACAATACCACCCCCCAACAATACAACCCACCACCCACATACCCCTAATCTAACCCAAACCCCCCTTAAATAAACCTAACACTACCCCCCTGAAGATCTCCCTACCTTGTCTTCACCACACCGGGCCAAACTCCTCATCCGATCCGGGCGATGTCTTTATCCAAGCGGCAGCAAAGTCTTCTTCCATCCGGCAGCATCTTCCATCAAGCGGCATCTTCAATCTTCATTCGTCGCTCCTCCGACGCGGAGCATCCATCCCGGCCGACAACTGAACGACAAATGAGGTACCTTTAAATGATGTCATCCAAGATGGCGTCCGTCGAATTCCGATTGGCTGATAGGATTCTATCAGCCAATCGGAATTAAGGTAGAAAAATCTGATTGGCTGATTGAATCAGCCAATCAGATTCAAGTTCAATCTGATTGGCTGATTGGTTCAGCCAATCGGATTGAACTTGAATCTGATTGGCTTATTCACACACACAGTAACACACATATGTATGTATGCACACTTATATATATTTGTATACACACACATAAATATATATATATATATATTATATATATATATATATATATATATATATATATATATATACACACATACACCCATATATATGTATACACACACACACATATATATATATATATATATATATATATATATGTATATACATATATACAGTACACACACACTTTATATATTTTACAATTAGTTTATAGGAAGAATATACATCTACTTTATAGCTTGTTCCTCATTTGTTTGGTTTAGAAGGAAGCACTAGACTACTTAATATCTGATGTAAGGTATTTGCGGTTTTGTTTTCTTTTTATAGACTCTGCAGATTCGTGTGTATGTGATGGTTATTGCTGAATTTGACTTATCTGTGAAGCATGGGCCATGGGAAATGTTTTATTGCACAGTGGTTTTCATTTATTTTAAAGGGACAGTATACACCAATTTTCATATGACTGCATGTAATAGACACTACTATAAAGAATAATCTGCACAGATACTGATCTAAAAATCCAGTATAAAACCTTTTAAAAACTTACTTAGAAGCTCCCAGTTTAGCACTGCTGATGAGGTTAGGCTGGGAAACCCAGTGGAAGGGGCTGGGAAATGAGAAAGAGCAGACACTTCCCCCTTCTCTGCATATGAAAAGACCCTTTAGACAAACAGGAGCAAGCTGGAGTCTGTAGACATCAGTATACATCTAAACCTTTGGGGCTTGCGTAGGAGAAAATCAGCACAATGTTATTTAAAAATAAGCAAAACTATACATTGTTACAAAAACTCTCCCTGATGGGCTATATAAATGGATCTTTTACAAAATGTAATGCAAAAAAATGCAAAGAAAAACTAACGTACAATGTCCGTTTAAGTAAACATTGGACAATTCTTGTAACAATGCAAACAAAACATTTTTTATTGGATTTCAGTACTTGTGCACATCTTTGTTAAATTTATGAACATTATTTTTGCCACATCCACTTTTTTGTCTCTTTTGTGTCACATTTTCAACACATATATTTTTTCATCATTTTTTTCATCATTTTCAAAACATTTTTTCACATATATATTTTTTCCTTACCACCAATATTTCACCATTTTTACCACTTTTTGATTACCATTTTTTCCATTTTTCATTGATTCATTCACTTTTTTGTTATTCATCATTTTCCTCATTTTTATTCATCTCATCATCATTTCATCATTATTTCACTGCTCTGCAATCTATTGAATATTGTTGCCTGTACATTTCTCTTCACCATTGGATTGATCATTAACTTTAATTACTGGAGTAACCACCAAAATGTATTCATTGCAATCTGTAACTATTTGTTAATATACACCATTGTTTTATTCTACAAATTTTACTCTATAACTTTTATTTTATAATTTATATCTCATGGATCCATGAATAGATTTTAATTTTTAATTTTGACCTTTATTGAAATTAAAAATATTATTATGTGCATTATTTGATAGTTTTGTGAAATATAAACAAACATTCACTGTCATAGCAGCCAGTCATCCCCTTTTTCTGACATTTAGTTCCTCGGCCACAGGTGCTGTACACACCCCAAAATCATTTTCGTAAATCTATGATCAAACTGCTTGTTATAGTTGTACTAAATGTATGGTACAACTGCTTGTATTACTTGTAGTAAATGTATAGTCAAACTGCTTGTAATAGTTGTAGTAAATGTATGGTCCAACTGCTTGTAATAGTTGTAGTAAATATATGGTCGAACTGCTTGTATTAGTTGTAGTAAATGTATAGTCAAACTGCTTGTTATAGTTGTAGTAAATGTATGGTCCAACTGCTTGTATTAGTTGTAGTAAATGTATGGGCCAACTGCTTGTATTAGTTGTAGTAAATGTATGGTCAAACTGCTTGTTATAGTTGTTGTAAATGTATGGTCAAACTGCTTATATTAGTTGTAGTAAATGTATGGTCAAGCTGCTTGTATTAGTTGTAGTAAATGTATGGTCAAACTGCTTGTTATAGTTGTAGTAAATGTATGGTCAAACTGCTTGTAATATAGTTGTAGTAAATGTATGGTCCAACTGCTTGAATTAGTTGTAGTAAATGTATGGTCAAACTGCTTGTAATAGTTGTAGTAAATGTATGGTCCAACTGCTTGTATTAGTTGTAGTAAATGTATGGTCAAACTGCTTGTATTAGTTGTAGTAAATGTATGGTCAAACTGCTTGTAATAGTTCTAGTAAATGTATGGTCAAACTGCTTGTTATAGTTGTAGTAAATGTATGGTCAAACTGCTTGTTATAGTTGTAGTAAATGTATGGTCCAACTGCTTGTATTAGTTGTAGTAAATGTATGGTCAAACTGCTTGTTATAGTTGTAGTAAATGTATGGTCCAACTGCTTGTATTAGTTGTAGTAAATGTATGGTCAAACTGCTTGTTATAGTTGTAGTAAATGTATGGTCCAACTGCTTGTATTAGTTGTAGTAAATGTATGGTCAAACTGCTGGTTATAGTTGTAGTAAATGTATGGTCCAACTGCTTGTATTAGTTGTAGTAAATGTATGGTCAAACTGTTTGTTATAGTTGTAGTAAATGTATGGTCAAACTGTTTGTTATAGTTGTAGTAAATGTATGGTCAAACTGCTTGTAATAGTTGTAGTAAATGTATGGTCAAACTGCTGGTTATAGTTGTAGTAAATGTATGGTCAAACTGCTTGTAATAGTTGTAGTAAATGTATGGTCAAACTGCTGGTTATAGTTGTAGTAAATGTATGGTCAAACTGTTTGTTATAGTTGTAGTAAATGTATGGTCAAACTGTTTGTTATAGTTGTAGTAAATGTATGGTCAAACTGCTTGTTATAGTTGTAGTAAATGTATAGTCAAACTGCTTGTAATAGT
>NC_069500.1:1356016433-1356033344 GCF_027579735.1 Bombina bombina
AGCCACCTGTGCACCCTTCTTTGTTCTCAGTTTGTTTAGCTTTGTGAGCTCGCATGATGGTGTGCCTGTGTTAGGGACTCAGGCTAAGGAAAGGACCTTGACGTGGTGCCTGAGCTTTCCCATTTGGCCAGATGCGGTGACTAACCTTTCCAGTTGTGATTTTATCTTAGCTGTGAGCTAGCTGGTGAGTGCTGGGTGTTTCTATGTGTTATATTACTTTTTATTTGTAATCTCCCTTGGTTCTTGCACCCATTCTGGAGTGGGGTTAACTGCCTTTGGCTCTGGTGACATCACAGCTTTTTTGGAGTGCTATTTAGCACCCAGGGCTGGATGTTACTGAGTCACAGGATTTGTACCTGATCCGGTCTTGGAGTGCAGTTCCCTTCCATGTTTTGTATTTTCTATGGGTGATTACAGCCACCTGTGCACCCTTCTTTGTTCTCAGTTTGTTTAGCTTTGTGAGCTCGCATGATGGTGTGCCTGTGTTAGGGACTCAGGCTAAGGAAAGGACCTTGACGTGGTGCCTGAGCTTTCCCATTTGGCCAGATGCTGTGACTAACCTTTCCAGTTGTGATTTTATCTTAGCTGTGAGCTAGCTGGTGAGTGCTGGGTGTTTCTATGTGTTATATTACTTTTTATTTGTAATCTCCCTTGGTTCTTGCACCCATTCCGGAGTGGGGTTAACTGCCTTTGGCTCTGGTGACATCACAGCTTTTTTGGAGTGCTATTTAGCACCCAGGGCTGGATGTTACTGAGTCACAGGATGTGTACCTGATCCGGTCTTGGAGTGCAGTTCCCTTCCATGTTTTATATATATATATATATATATATATATATATATATATATATATACTTATACATACATACAAACACACACATATATATATATATATATATATATATATATATATATACATATACATACATACACATATATATACTTATACATACTTGCAAACACACACACACATATATATATATATATATATATATATATATATACAGATACATACATAAAAACATATATATATATATATATATACATATACATACATACAAACAAACACACATATATATATACATATACATACATACACATATATATACTTAGACATACTTACAAACACACACACACATATATATATATATATATATATATATACATGCATAAAAACCTATATATATATACACATAAACATACATAAAAACACACATATATATATATATACATATACATACATACAAATACACATATATATATATCTTTATAAATATATACATACATACAAACATACAAACACACACACATATATATATATATATATATATATATATAAAAATATAAATACATATATATATATATATATACTTATACATGCATACAAACACACACATATATATATATATATATATACATATACATACATAAAAACACACACACACACATATATATATATATATATATATATATATATACACTTATACATACATAAAAACAGACACACACATATATATATATATATATTTATATATATATACATATACATACATACAAACACATATACATGTATATATATATATATATATATATATATATATATATAAAGTACATACACACACACACACACTAGGGTTTCCACCTTTTTTTTTAAAAAAATATCTGCCATGCTATTTGCATAAATAATTACACAAAATAAATCAGAAGCTAAAACTGCTAGGACTGATTTCAAATTATCATTTGTTTATAATTAGATTCCAATACAATCAGAAGTTTCACCATAGATAGCATCCTTATTTCTATATTTAACCCTTTCCGGTCCTATAAATTAAATAAAACCTGCAGCCGGCAGGTTTTATTTAATTTTCGAGCCAAACTTTTGAATTTCTCAGCTAAATAGCAAGTCACTACTATTTAGCTGTGAAATTCAAAATCTGAAATGTCGGAATATATCCGATGCTTGCCCGCATACAGCAAAACCCTCTGTCAAATGTTCTATTGTTAAGGTCACCAACGACCTACTTACAGCAAAATTAAAAGGCCACTTTTCTCTGCTTATCCTCCTTGATCTGTCTGCAGCCTTTGACACTGTCGACCACCCTCTTTTGCTCCAAACCCTCTAATCCTTCGGCATCTGTGACACAGCCCTTTCGTGGCTCTCTTCCTACCTGTCAAACCGTACCTTTTGTGTAGCCTTCTCTGGGGCCTCCTCTGCCCCGTCACCACTTTCTGTCAGAGTACCGCAAGGCTCTGTCCTCGGTCCCCTTCTCTTCTCAATCTATACGTCATCACTAGGTTCCCTAATTAAGTCCCACGGTTTCCAATATCATTTGTATGCCGATAACACCCAAATCTACTTCTCTGCACCAGACCTATCTCCTTCCTTGCTAACCCGTGTCACTAACTGTCTTTCTCACATCTCTTCCTGGATGTCCTCTCACTACCTCAAGCTAAATCTCTCCAAAACTGAGCTCCTCATTTTCCCACCTTCTTCCAAAATCTCCACCCCCAATATCTCTATAACTGTCTGTCACGAAAACCTCAGGATTTAGCTAAGAAGGGGTTAATTCTGTGTAGCTTGAACTCAAAACAGTTATTTGTTTTCAAGAAGAATTGTAACTTGTGTTTTCTTTGAACTGCCAGGAGTTTCCTAAATAGCCCCACCAAATGTTATTGTGTATGCATTGAGTCATAAAACCACTCAAGCTCTTAGTCCCAGAGATACACAGGATAAAGTTTATGGCTTAGGCTGTCAATAGAATGCCTGATGCAAAACAGGCCCTTCATCGGTCACTGAAAGGACACTGGTATATTATGTACATATGTGTGTTAAAACTTTTATAACCTTAAAGGAAGGTAAATATGACAACCTATGGCATATTTGATATCAAACCGATTCTTTCAATAAAACTAAAAGGTTCTAGATATGTAAATATAGAAATGTCTTAACTAGCAGGACTTATAATGGATTGTATAATTTCAGGCAAGAAATTAGTCTATTGAAGGTCATAAAGACAAGGGGGTTTTCTTAGCCTGCCCAGGAGGGTGTGGTCAAGCAACTTGATCTAAGGGAAAAAAAAGTATAAGGGTCTTGGGTGTTAACACTGAAATTGTTCATTCTACATGGGAGGCTGCTTGCTACAGCGTGAGTGACAACTTTTCTTCTTGCCCATCTCCCTGGGGCAGACTCATAAGCTAGTGAAGTATTAGGTCTGTTATTTTTCTCCTTTTTTTTTTTAAAACACTGTTTGCGTGTGTAATTTTATTTGTAACAACATTTTATTAATAATGCATTGTGCATAATATTTTTGGCATAATAAATAATTCCTTTATTAAGTTTGGCCTTTGTCTAATAATTGAATCACGTTACTAAAAGAGACTGGAATATTAGAACTGTATAATTTAGGTTATTTTCTGCTAAATTGTATTTCTAGAGTTAATGTGTAAAGTCTGGGTTTTTTTCTTAGGATTTTCCCTTTAATAAATTTTAAGTAGTGGCAGTATTTGAGCTATAGGATTGATAGTTTATTGTGGGTGGCATTAAAAGGGAGTTTTGGGCATTTCTCTTACGTCTAGTACAGACTAGGGGAGTGTGGTTAACCCTTGCACCCACTAAACTGTATCACAAGCTTGCCTGGTGTGGCTAGATTGTGACCTATTGGTGACAGAAAAAGGGGGCTGATAACCCTTTCTGTGCCAAATAAGTGACTGGCGCAGGGTTGGATAACCTTGGTTCGTCACAAATTGGTGGGCAGCGGTGTAGATAAATTTTTTTATTATTAGATTTTAGTGCTTGTGGCTTTGCTAGTGTGAAAATCCCGGTACTAAAAGAAATTGTTTCTTACAATTTCCAAAGGCTAAAACTCAGTGCATTATATAGTCACACATTGCAAACAGTCCCCTTCCCTATTCTCTGTTTTTCTTTTCTATTTTATTTTTGCTATGGAGGCATACGAGCAGCGATCTAAAGAGGCACTTATGCTGCTATGCCAGGAGCGGGATATTCCAACACGTTCAAAGAACAAAGATTTACTAATACAAGCTCTTGTTGAATATGATAACAGCCAAATCACACCAGTTGAAGTCTCAGGAGAGATGTCTGCAGCTGTTCATCAGGATCTGGGGATCCATTGGACTGTTATTTGCAAACTGTTCTTAAACATATGGGCTCAGTGGATGCAAGTTTGCGCATAGAACTGATTACAAAGTTTTATGAAAGACAGGCTGCTGAATGACAGGCGGAGAGAGAGTATCAACTACAGCTTGCATGGTTGGAGAGAGGGACGGTCTCCCCTGTTGTTAGTGAACCTAGACACCCACCTGCTCCCAGAGTGCGTGCAGAGAATTTTTCCACTCTGGAGAAAGATGGAGATGTGGATGTATTCCTGCGTAGCTTTGAGAAAGTTTGCAGACAGTTCCAGTTGCCAAGGGAGCAGTGGGCCAAGTACCTTACCCCTGGCCTGAAAGGTCCTGCACTGGAGGCGTTTGCTGACCTACCCCCAGAGTTTGATCAGGACTATGATTCCATTAAAGCTGCACTGCAGAGAAGATATAATCTTACTCCTGAGGTGTAAAGGAAGAAATTCCGTTCTCTGCAGAAAGGTTTGTCAGAGAGCTATACTGCAGCTGTTGGGAACTTGGTGACAGCCTTTAAACAGTGGGTCAGAGGATTAAAAGTTGCCACTATGGAGGAGCTGGAAGATTTGATTGTGAAGGAGCAATTTATGCAGCTGTGCCCAGCCGGAGTTCAAGAATGGGTTTTAGATCGGAAGCCCATAACAGCATTGGATGCTGGCAAGCTGGCTGATTTTTACACAGCTAACAGGTCTCCAGAGAATGGGAGGAAATCCTTTTCTAAGGGGGGATCCACCTGTAAAGGAGCTGCTGCCCGACCCCCCTTCACAAAACCTGCTGTGCCTTTATCTAGTGTGTCTGCTCCCTCTGGGAAAGGAGGGGCGAGTGCTGCATCTGGGCAGGGGGATACCCGCAGATGTTTTGCTTGCAACAAAGTGGGCCACATCAGCTCCACTTGCCCAGAAAGGATTACCTTGGAGCCATCAGCTGGAGGGGGTAATCCCTCAGAAGTACCAGCATCTGTTTTGTTTGTTACCTGTCCAGAGGAAAACAACCATGAGAACTTGCAACCTGTGACTGTTGGAGACAAGGTAACCTTGGGGCTAAGGGACACGGGTGCAGAAGTGACTATGGTGCGTCCAAAGCTAGTGAACTCTGAGAACATTATCCCTGGAAGACTCTAGCAGTTAAAGGGATTGGGGGAATGAAACTTGCAGTGCCTATGGCAGGTGTATATCTTGATTGGGGAGCAGGGAGAGTTTTAAGAAATGTGGGGGTATCTGAAAATATTCCTAATGATGTTTTACTGGGTACTGATTTGGGTAGATTGTTATCTCTTTATGTGCCTGACAATGCTACAGGTGACCTAGTGACATTAGTTGCAGACCCTTATGTGGAAAGGGCTGTGTGTAAAAATGCTCAGAGACATTATGACCAGGAGGGAGGACAGCGTGCATGTGTGCGAAGTGCTGTGCCTGAACTGGGGGTGTCTGTGCTGAGAGCTGAACTTGTAAGAGGAGAAACAGATGGGGGAGAAAGGCAGCTAGACTGTGTGGGTCTGTCTGTGCCTGAACCGAGTTTACCTGTACAGGGAGAAACTGTTTGTGATAGGAGGCAGATGAGGGGTGTGTGTCTGTCTGTGATTGAATCAGTGGATTCTATAGAAGGAGGTGAGATTGATGGGGGGGAGAATGACTGGGTGACTGGGCCGCTGGATGATGTGTGCCAGTCTCTGCCAGGGACAATTCCGTTCCCCGTGAAAAGACACAATAGTTGAGATAAATGGCAGAAGGAAGATGTGTGCTTGTCTGCACCAGTGTCAAAAGGATCCCAGATTCTGTGTGAGGATGCAAAGTGGCAGACTGACTGTGAGAGAGAGCAGGGGGGCAAACTAGCCCACTCTATGACAGAAGCAGCAAAGTCACAGATTTCAGAGTGCGTGGGGGAGGAGGGTACAGGATACTCTTTGAGGGACCCCCAGAGTGAGGGTGAAAGATTGTGGGTGACAGAGACCCCAGTAACCTCAGCTGTGACCTATAAACAGACTGCACAAGCTAGGGGACAGAGACTGACACAGACTGCAGGCACAGGGGGGGAGGAGTACAGAGAAGTGTATTTACACAGCCCCACAGTGCCATTCAGCAAATACACTGATAGATGTGCAGCATCAGTGTCCCCAGCAGGCTCAGCAGTTAGAACACAGAGTGGAGAGGAGGGGGGCAGTTAGTCACCCCCTACCAACCATAACAGATTGCAGGAGTACAGGAATTCTACTCCAGTGGGAGGGCAAGAGCCTATGGTAGTTAAGCAGCAACTGACAGCACACAATATGTTAAGAGAGCATACCATAGGTAGCAAGACACTAGGTTTCACAGGCACCTCTGTAACAGTGGATGATGTGTTATTCATGGATAAGATGCAAGCCTTATTGGGGGAGGTACCTGCAAAACCCAGAGATGCCGTACTCGCACCAAAACAGTTGCAGGATTCTACTGCCAGAGAGGGAGTGTGTGAGATGGTCCATAATGTTCTTGTACTCACGCCCATGATACAGAACAAACTAGAGGCTGCATGGGAGGGGCCCTGCAATATATTCAATCAGTTGGGTAGAGCAACTAGTGTGTCACTTTTAAAAGGAGGGCATCCTGCTGCCAAAACTGCTATGTGCAATCTGTCTGGCAATGGTGTTCTCACCGCAAGGGGAAGCTCCTTTTGATACGCATCGGGAGTGGTTCGTAGCCCTTATTGGGGGAGGTGTCACGAAAACCTCAGGATTTAGCTAAGAAGGGGTTAATTCTGTGTAGCTTGAACTCAAAACAGTTATTTGTTTTCAAGAAGAATTGTAACTTGTGTTTTCTTTGAACTGCCAGGAGTTTCCTAAATAGCCCCACCAAATGTTATTGTGTATGCATTGAGTCATAAAACCACTCAAGCTCTTAGTCCCAGAGATACACAGGATAAAGTTTATGGCTTAGGCTGTCAATAGAATGCCTATTGGCGCTCTACAAATAACCGATAATAATAATAGTCAAATATATTCCGACAGAGGACCTGTAAGGGTTATTCTTTATTTTCAATTTATTTATTTTTTTAATATTTTTTTTTATTGAGGTTCTCATGCATTAACAAAAACAATAATAAAACAAGAGATTGACAAGTCAGAGCAGTGCAGTAATCAAACAATAAAACAAAGTCTTGTTTCAATAATAGGTGTGTGGTAGTCATACATTGTAGTTCACGTATATAAATTGCAACAATTTAAATGGTAATAAACAGGTCAATATCATCAACAAACTAACATACACACAAATGAAAACTCATTTTTCTTGAAGACTATGGAAATGATATAGCTACAACATATGCCCTTTGTGGGCTAGAGAGATAGGAGATTTTCATGGTGGTTGATAGCTATGTGGAGGTCACACCAGGGCCATTATGATAAGGAGTGCGGGTATATCAGCAGACAAGAGCTGCTGTAGGTTGGGGGGGGAGGGGGAGGAGGCATGTCCGTGATATTTAATCATATAGATGGGATATTTATATGGCCCGAGGTAAAGAAAAGAAATGTATTAAGATCTGATAGGCTACACAAGGGGAAGGTAAGTATAATCCTAAAATTTTTAGTTTAGCCATGATGGTGTAATGGAGGCATTATAAGTAGTACTATGGGCAATATATGGGGAGAGTATTATTGCCTCCTCTATCATGTACCTTAATAAGATGCTAAATAAAGATCCGGAAGGTGTATAGGCATCCTGGACCTAGCTAGTATAGATTAAAATAAAGTAACAGCTCCTATATTAACTGCTATTATTCCGTGAGTAAATTATAGCTATGAAGGCATCCTAATAGCTTTTTGTAAATATATGATTCCCTGTGGGCTTATTTAATATAGCCCATCAGGTTGAGTGATATAGATAGCAAAAACGGGATAGTAATATCTCTTTGTGAACCACAGATAAGGATAATACATACAAAGGAGATGAGTTGAGCTCCCTCTAGTCATATCGTCCAAAGCTTTGTATTTGCAATTGAGGTCTGTCATGAGCTTCCTTGTCTTAAGTATAATAGTTAGGCTATGAGCGAGATGGAGGTGATGCTGTAGTTTTAGTTTTAGTGGGTGAGTGTAGCAGTGCTGAGTAGTTGGGATTGCTCCCGCCCGAATCTATTTGTTTGGATGCTATTTCCCCTCTTAAGCTTGTCCCAAATAAACACTCTAAGTTAACAAAGGTAAGCTAATATGTACTAAGATCAGCGCTTGTAGCTCCTGAAGCCAGGTTACGCTAGTGTATTTTCATTCTCTTATATTATGGCATATATGAAGTAGTTAACTAGATCTGAGAATGACACAGAAACCATAGGATGAAGATTAGGGGGGATATAAATATTTGTTGTAAAATATGAAGAAGTTATAACACCTTTCAAATAGTTGTAGAGCCTTCTATAATTATAGCAAGGAAGACATCATAATAGACTGTTATAAATATATAAATCCTTATGGGCTTGTTTAATAAATATGAGGACATTGGAGGCTGGAGTAGTAGTTATGGACAATTATTGTTACATTTTTCCCCCTTCTGTTATTGAAGGGGTATCGTGAGGGTGACATGTCATGTATTTTCCAAAATAAAGAAAGATTGAAGGGCAAGATTCTTTAACCCAGTGATTTTTGTATCAAAGCCAAAGTAGAGAAGCAAGTATATTCAATAGTGTAAGATAATGGTCTGAGACATAAAACTTATGAAGAGCTATAGTTTTGTTATGTGATTGGTTATAATATGTTCAGACCATATTGTGGTTAAAACTGTATTAAACAGGGTGTAATTGCTCCTGTTCAGTATGGTTTTATTTTAAAGGAATACTATCCCAAGCACACAACTGATAATTACATTCGCCTACATAAAGCTGCTGAGCCGACACCAGTTCACTTTCAGTTGGGCTAGCTGTAAGATGAGCCGGGAACATTTTAGGGTAATATAAAGGGGCCAATCGCTGTACGCTTTCTGGACCAAAACCATTAATGAATAAAAAAACAGCAAAACTATCATAATACATTCTAAATATACTATAAAACTGAATAACATTGTGTTGCGAGGTCAAACCTGAGGAAACATAGAAACATAGATATTGACGGCAGATAAGAGCCATAGGCCCAGCAAGTCTGCCCGACCTTACCTAACAGTATAAACTTATCTAGTTCGTAGGATAGCCTTATGCTTGTCCCATGCATTTTTAAAGTCCCCCACGCATTTTTAAAGTCCCCCACAGTGTTTGTTGCTACTACCTCTTGAGGAAGTTTATTCCATAAATCAATCACTCTTTCTGTAAAGAAGTGCTTCCTCAAATTACCCCTGAATCTACTACCTTGATTCTCATGACCCCTTGTTCTTGAATTTTCCATTTTATGTAAAATACCCACAGCCTCAGTTTTACTAAACCCTTTAATGTACTTGAAAGTTGCTATCATATCACCTCTTTCCCTTCTCTCCTCTAAGCTATACATATTTAGGTCATTGAGCCTATCCTGGTAAGTTTTATTTTTTAGACCATGTACCATTTTGGTAGCCCTCCTTTGCACAGATTCAAGTTTGTTAATATGCTTCTGAAGATATGGCCTCCAGAACTGCACACAATACTCAAGATGAGGCCTAACTAATGATCTATAAAGTGACATAAGAACCTTACTATTTCTGCTGCAAATACCTCTACCAATACATCCAAGCATTCTGCTAGCCTTATTCGCTGCATTACTACATTGTTTACTAAGTTTTAAATCATCTGAAATAATAATTCCCAAGTCCTGTTCCTCATCTGTAACAGTCAGTAAAGTGTCATTGAGTCTGTAATTAACATTTGGATTTTTCTTCCCTAAATGCATTATTTTACACTTTGCTGTGTTAAACTTTAGATCCCAGTCGTTTGTCCAATCCTCCAATTGTTGTATATCACTTCTCATTTTGTCTACCCCCCCTGGAACATCCACTCTGTTACAAATTTTTGTATCATCTGCAAAGAGACATACTTTCCCCTGTAGCCCTTTGCTGATATCACAGATAAATATGTTAAACAAAACAGGCCCAAGAACTGACCCCTGAGGAACACCACTAGTAACAGCCCCCTCTGCTGAATGAACTCCATTTACTAAGACACTTTGTTTTCTGTCCTTAAGCCAGCATTCCACCCAGTTTACAATTTTTGAATCTAGACAAAGAAGTCAATTAGATTAGTCTGACATGATCTCCCTGAAGTAAAACCATGCTGATTTTGGTCCTCTAAATTGTTTGTTTGTCTTTATGTAAGTCATAATTCTTTCTTTTAAGAGGCTTTCCATTAATTTCCCTACTACTGAAGTTAAACTAACTGGCCTGTAGTTGCCAGATTCTTCTCTACTGCCCTTTTAATGAAGAGGTATTACATTTGCTATTCTCCAATCATCTGGGACAGCTCCTGTTAATAGTGACTGATTAAACAGATCAGTTAATGAGGACAGTATCTGAAAGCTAAGCAACACATAAGCCCTTCAGACCTCTGTCTGTGGAACAAAAGCAAGGCTACAGATGATTAGTACAGCCAAGTCCTCAGATAGTGTACAACATTATACATAAAGGTTTGCTGATAAGGCATTGCTCGTCAGGATAAGTGTGTCAGCTTTTATGACTTTATATTAGCGCGTGCGCTATAATATAATATATAACTGAAGAGTATGTTAGGGGGTTTATGTACATTCCCTTAGCTGAGTCAAGCTCGCAGTCCAAGTTGAAAACCCGATGTGTCAACATTTGCGATGTCAGCTTAACAACGTCATTTTAGTGAAGTAGGTCCATCAAAGCTGAAATAAACAGAGCAGTCCGGTAAGCTATGATCAGGGTAATTCCAGAAACATGCACCAAGGGACCATAAATGGGGCGTAAAACAAAGAATAGTCAACCTACACCTGTCTTGAAGGGTTTACTTCTGGAAGGCACCCTGGGTTCCGGTAAGAGCCACTCTGTGCTGAGACCATCAATATCATCTGCTGTACTGGGTAAGCTGGGGGCACTGGTATTGAGTTCCTCTGCTTGTGTTGGACCCTGATAGGGAAAGGAATGAGGTCTCTCCACCCTGCCATACGGCTCCAAAGAACGCTTTGTCTTGCTGTTTGACTTTTTTTTTGCTTTAGGAAGCATCTGCTTCGTACCCGGAGGTCGTCTTCCCCGGGCTGCAGCAAACTCTCTCATCAGCTTGGCTGGCTTCTTGTGAGATGAGGTGCCAAGTGGAAGGGGACCTCGTTTATTGGTATTATCAACCTTTGGCTTTTGTAAGAGTTGTGATGGCTGTAGTGTCTGTTGTCCCCTGCGAGTTAGCAGTAGCGCTGGGTCTATGTGCTTCTGGGTGTCCACATGCTTAGTGTGCTGAGATCGTCGACCTCCATTTTCCCTCTCAGGGATTAGTAGCTTCTTACAGACTAATCTGTAAAGTTGAGATAGGCTGTGCTTGCATTCTGTGAGATAGTGGTCCAACAGAACGAGTGCTGTCTCCATTTCCATATCGGCTGCGGCCATTTTAGAATCCTGGAATCTGGCCTAGTGTGCCATGTTTTCGGCAGATATGTTAGTCGCTCAGGAGGTCGCATTAAAAGCACCGTAGTACTGATCTCATATGTAGCCTCCACTGGAAGTTTGCAGTACTCTGGAGCAACGCTTGTAATTATCTTATGATTTGTAGGATTACCCGATGTCTCGGGGGAGGGTGCAGGATCAATATTGAAAGGCGGCCTCTTGGTTACAAACCGGTTAAATCTGGGTCCCGTAGTTTTTAGCTTAGCATAGTTAGGATCATACAGTTCCCCACCATCTGTTCCATCTAAGTTGTGATAGTATATGGCTGAAAAGCTAGAAAATTGAACAAATAATTTGCAAATTATAGGGCCTTCATGAAGAGCCTCAGAGATGCGACTGATCATGGCTGCTACTTGGACACACACCCTTTATTTTCAATTTTGACCTGAACCATATAAAAACTGGCCTTGTCAGTAAAATAAAGAATGGTGACAACCCTAATACACACACACATGCACGCTACAGCACCATATAGACCAATATATTACACTACAAATCCCATAAGCCCATTCTACTTAGCATGCCTTCACTTATTTTTTAGCTGATTGCTTCTTCAGACCAAACCTGAACACTCTTGCACTGCGCACAGTGCAGCAAACATGAAACTCATTTATTATGCAATACTGAAAATGGCACACAGTTTAAAACCTGAAACATACATAGATCCGTGCAGCATAGTTAATAGGCCATTAAATTCGAAAAATAACATGTTCTAATCCGAGCAGCAATGGTGAACTTATGGCACACGTGCAACAGCTGGGACACAAAGGCCTCTTTGTTGGTATGCGCGCCATAAGTTCACACACATCGTGGGTGCTGTTCCCAAACACTCTGGGCTGAAGGAATGCTGAGGAATGAGCGGAGAGATGTGGAAATTTAGTTTTTTATTTTTATTTCAATTCTGCTAGATGGGAAATCTGAGCCGCAAGATGGCATAATAGTGAACCAGGGCAAGAGTTTGAGACAAAGCTCGTAGGGTGACTATGGCAACTCTGTTATGTCACTCCTCATGCCTTTTTTTGATGTATCTTCGATTAAGGAGCTTGGCCGGAGCACGGTGGTAGTGGATGCCTGGGGTCTGCTCCGGTCTGCTGCAGCTAGAGATGTAAGTAGGTGCGCTCAACACAAAAAAACCCAGCTTCTGCTTTCCTTGCACCAGGCCATGGGCCGAGCACCACCTCACCTCCCCGAGCCCTGGTCCTCTATTTCTGACACTTGTAGGTTACCAGCTGAACTACACTATAAGGCAAAAGCATAGGTCTGTGTAGGTGCGACTGTAAGAACTGTGGATTAGCTACTTTACAGGGCACATATGCAGTTCCTTTTTGTTACAATCAATATGTTTTATGTAAAGACACATTACATTTAATGTAAAGACAGGCAGCATTAATCCCTGAGATACTTGGTGCTGCAGCCCACTTCTGCAACATACATTTTAATTCTGAGAATACTGAATAATTCTTTTTACCTCAACCTTTCTTTCTAGGTTCTATCATATACTATCCTTTAATTCTCCTTCTCTTCACACCCAATGTTGTGAGTCATGAGGAATGAGACATATTCAAAATTGTGTTCATAAAATTGTATTCTATAGTTTTTCAGTGCTTGTGTTGTTTTGATAGCTAGACATGTTTAAATATAATTACTATTTGTGGATAATACAGGAAGTTTTGCTGTAGATGTTCACTTTCAGAGAACTTCCATTTTTCAACTGATACCATTGCAGTTTTGTCCTGCATGTCTCTTGCTAACTTCTCTATTCTTGTAATCAGTTCATGTTTTGTATGGTTACCTTTTTCAAATAAAATATGTTTGAAAACACCAAAAATCTTATTGTTTCAAAAGATAGATAATCCCTTAATTTACCATAGCCCAGTTTTGCATAACCAAC
The DNA here is from genome assembly GCF_027579735.1 of Bombina bombina. Taxonomy (NCBI): domain Eukaryota; kingdom Metazoa; phylum Chordata; class Amphibia; order Anura; family Bombinatoridae; genus Bombina; species Bombina bombina. The sequence continues at coordinate 1,356,029,995 of NC_069500.1, forward strand.
ACCCTATTTGTTCAGGGCATTCATGAGTAGTTTTAAAAATGAGGCAGAAAGTCATCAATTTTTTATATGTATTTATTTACTCACATTTTAACCTTTTTAAACCTCCGACGATAAGCGTAGCTTTCCCACCCGCCATATTGTCAAATTGATTGACAGATGACGATACTTAAAACAACTAATCCTTGTTCCCCGACGGGCCGTGACGTTTGTGCAAAGGGGTTGAACAAAGGGGGGGAAACAAGGATTAGTTGTTTTAAGTATCGTCATCTGTCAATCAATTTGAGAATATGGCGGGCGGGAGAGCTACGCTTTTCGTCTGAGGTTTAAAAAGGTTAAAATGTGAGTAAATAAATATAAAAAAAATTGATGACTAAAACTCTGCCTCAATGCCCTGAACAAATAGGATTAACTTTACATTCACTTTAAATTGCTACTTAAATTGCTAAATTAGTCACAGCTTATTTATATCATTTGTATTTTATGCAGAATTTTGCTTCATGTGATGGGTGTACAGATTTATCCTGTAATCTAGCAGGGCCAGACTGGGACCATATCTAGGCCCAGGCATTTCAATGACAAGCAGCCATTCCACACCCTTTTGTTATTTAACCAAACCCTAAAACTGACAAGTATGATGCAATAGTTTGGTTTACAAATACATCCTTCTGTCACTGTATTTTCTGAATTGGTTGTAATTAAACTATGAAAAAGTGAAATGTAATAAAAAAAAAACCTGGGGCGCGATCCGATATAGATCGTAGTTTGCGGCGCAAGCGAGGGAACCCGCGTCGCCCGCAGTTTCAGCTCGCAACTCGAGCTATCCCATATACGGCGCCGTCAGATGCTAACGTGCCGTAAGTCAGATAAACCAGCGATGTCCAGAAATCTGCGCAAGTACAAATTTCTGGCGTCGCCAGTGACTTGCGGCACGTTAGAAACTGCCGGCGCCTACAAAACCTGACTAAAGTCTAAATTACCCGCACTGTCTAACACGCCTCCCTAACATAGCCCGACAAGTCTAACACGCCTCCCTAACATAGCCCGACACATCTAACCCTCTATCCGCTATCCCCCCTCACTAGCCTAACAATAAAATATGTATTAACCCCTAAACCGCCGCTCCCGGAGCCCGCCGCTACCTAATAAAGTTATTAACCCCTAAACCGCCGCCAGCTATATTAAATCTATAACCCCCTAAAGTGAGCCCCTAACACCGCCGCCATCTACCTTACCTACCCCCTAAAGTGAGCCCCTACCCCGCCGCTATCTATTTTAAAATTATTAACCCCTAATCTAATCCCCCTACCCTGCCGCCATCTATATTAAATTATTTAACCCCTAAAATACTAAACTATCCCTACCACTAAACCTAAGTCTAACCCTACAAATAGCCCTGAAAAGGGCTTTTTGCGTGGCATTGCCCCAAAGTAACAGCTCTTTTGCCAGCCCTTAAAAGGGCTTTTTGCGGGGCATGCCCCAAAGTAACAGCTCTTTTGCCAGCCCTTAAAAGGGCTTTTGGCGGGGCTTTGTCACAAAGTAAACTGCTCTTTTGCCTACAATCTACATCCCCCTACATCGCGGCCACCTATAATAAATGTATTAACCCCTAATCTAATCCCCCTACACCGCCGCCAGCTATATTAACTATATTAACCCTAATTATATTAGGGTTAATATAGTTAATATAGTTATTATATTATATATATTAACTATATTAACCCTAATTATATTAGGGTTCATATAGTTAATATCATTATTATATTATATATTAAGTATAATAACCCTATCTAACTCTAACATCCTAACTAAACTCTTATTAAAATAAATCTAATATTAATATTATTAATTAAAATATTCCTATTTAAATCTAAATACTTACCTATAAAATAAACTCTAAGATAGCTACAATGTAATTAATAATTACATTATAGCTATGTTAGGGTTTATATTTATTTTACAGGTAAATTGTTAATTATTTTAACTAGGTATAATAGCTATTAAATAGTTATTACCTATTTAATAGCTACCTAGTTAAAATAATTACCCAATTACCTGTAAAATAAATCCTAACCTAAGTTACAAATACACCTACACTATCAATAAATTAAAGAAACTACAAATATCTATCTAAAAATACAATTAAATAAACTAAACTAAATTACAAAAAAAACAAACACTAAATTACAAAAAATAAAAAAAAGATAACAAGATTTTTAAGCTAATTACACCTATTCTAAGCCCCCTAATAAAATAATAAACCCCCAAAATAAAAAATATTCCCTACCCTATTCTAAATTAAAAATAGTTCAAAGCTCTTTTACCTTACCAGCCATTAAAAGGGCCTTTTGTGGGGGCATGCCCCAAAGAAAACTGCTCTTTTGCCTGCAAAAAAAAACACAATACCACCCCCAACATTACAACCCACCCCCCACATACCCCTAATCTAACCCAAACCCCCCCTTAAATAAACCTAACACTACCCCCCTGAAGATCTCCCTACCTTGTATTCACCCCGCCAGGTAAAACTCCTCATCCGATCCGGGCAATGTCTTCCAGCAAGCGGCAGTGAAGTCTTCTTCCATCCGGGCGATGTCTTGAAGCAAGCGGCAGAGAGTCTTCTTCCATCGGCGATGTCTTCAAGCAAATCGTCATCTTCAATCTTCTTTGTTCGCTCCTCCGCCGTGGAGCATCCATCCGGCACGACGACTTCCTGACGAATGAGGTTCCTTTAAATGATGTCATCCAAGATGATGTCCGCCGAATTCCGATTGAATCAGCCAATCAGATTCAAGTTCAATCCGATTGGCTGAACCAATCAGCCAATCGGATTGAACTTGAATCTGATTGGCTGATTCAATCAGCCAATCAGATTTTTCTACCTTAATTCCGATTGGCTGATAGAATCCTATCAGGCAATCGGAATTCGGCGGACGCCATCTTGGATGACGTCATTTAAAGGAACCTCATTCGTCGGGAAGTCGTCATGCCGGATGGATGCTCTGCGGCGGAGGAGTGAACAAAGAAGATTGAAGAAGCCGATTTGCTTGAAGACATCGCCGATGGAAGAAGACTCTCTGCCGCTTGCTTCAAGACATCGCCCGGATGGAAGAAGACTTCACTGCCACTTGCTGGAAGACATCGCCCGGATCGGATGAGGAGTTCTGCCCGGCGGGGTGAATACAAGGTAGGGAGATCTTCAGGGGGGGTAGTGTTAGGTTTATTTAAGGGGGGTTTGGGTTAGATTAGGGGTATGTGGGTGGTGGGTTGTAATGTTGGGGGGTGGTATTGTGGGTTTTTTTGCAGGCAAAAGAGCAGTTTTCTTTGGGGCATGCCCCCACAAAAGGCCCTTT
>NC_069500.1:1356333443-1356443443 GCF_027579735.1 Bombina bombina
ATTAGGAATATGTTCTATTTGTACGAGACAGCTGCATATATTCAGGATACAGTGGAATCCTTCAATAAAGTTTGGTTTTACTGGATTCTAAATGAAAAATGTGTATAAGACAGGTTGAAGTATAGATGAGGTGGAGAGGGTAGATCTTGGGTAGATGTAAACGGGCAAGATATAAAGGTGAGCTCAATGGACATCTAACGAACGAAGAGGTGATGAGAGAAGTTTACGGATAAACTATTAGAGGGAGGCGTACAGTGAATTGGCTTATTCGTTATATTTGCTTTGTATGTTGATTGTTATACATTTTTAGAAGTGAAACATTTAAAGATTGGATGCTTGCTCTTATTGGAGCTCTAGTTTGAAATACACAATGTGGATTTGCTAAAGAAATTAATAACATGGAGATACTGTAGACTTATACTGAGAAATTGATATGATCCATTTGTAATTTATATATTGTATTTCCAATGTAACAAACTGTGTATTGAGAAGAATGTTCAATAAAAAAACATTTAAATCTAAACTGCATGTGGTAAAAATATATGCTTATAAATCAGCTACTCCTGCTGTATTTATTCTCTGTATATTGTATGATGGTCATGCTTTTTAATCCAGACAACAAACTGTTGTCTATAACATAAGCTAATGTTTATTATAGGTAGAAAACCCTATATCCAAACTGCTTGGGACCAGAAAAGGTTTGGATTTCAGAATAGTTTGGGTTTCAAAATATTTCTATAATTACATCTGTAAAATGGGATCAAATATAAACAATATCTTATGTCATTAAAGGGATAGTCTAGTCAAAATTAAACTTTCATGATTCAGATAGAGCATGCAAATTTTAAGCAACTTTCTAATTTACTCCTATTATCTATTTTTCTTCATTCTCTTGATATCTTTATTTGAAATCGCAGGAATGTGAGCTTAGGAGCGTTTGTGGCTACATTTAGACACCAATCAACAAGCGCTACCCAGGTGCTGAACCAAAAATGGGCCAGCTCCTAAGCTTACATTCTTGCTATTTTAAATAAAGATATCAAGAGAACCAAGAAAAATTGATAAAAGGAGTAAATTAGAAATTTGCTTAAATTTGCCTGCTCTATCTAAATCATGAAAGTTTACTATTCACTAGACATTCCCTTTAATGCAATATTTACATGTCATAATACAGCTTATACATTTAACCTAAAGGTAATTTTATATCATTTTTAATACTTTGTATCTATGTACCATCAGAAATATAGGACAGTACTGTAATCAGAAAGGTAACAGTTTTAAATAAATAAAGACTATCATTTGTATTTAGAACACAAAAACCAAACTACAGACACAGAAGATTGTGACTTACTGGCAGGGAAAATTAAATTTTTAATATTTTTTTTTTATTTATTTTTTTAAATATGAAAGAAAAAGTCTGGATTTTGGGATAATTCTGGATTTTGGAATTCCTGATTTGGGGATTTGTACCCGTGTTATTATTATGCATGTGTCTAATGAAGATAGTTTGCTCACAATAAAGCAATCTTAGTAAATAGTAGTAAAATTAGACATGTGCGTTTCGGCCGAATTTTGTTTTCGAACAAATTTTAGACGATTCGGAGATTCAAATGCATCCGAATTTTCGAATGGGCACCATAACTAAATCAGTTTCCGAATTTTCGGATTCCATTAGTCATATTTGGAATTTTTCATTGTTCTAATCTAAACCGCAGTTTCCCGACATCGCCAACACTAACTAAATCACTAAATAAAGTTATTAACCCCTAAACCGCCGTTCCCCAACATCACCGACACCAACTAAATCACTAAATAAAGCTTTTTTTATTTTAAATTTAATTTTTATTTTAAATTTTAACTTAGTATTTTTTATGTTATTTAATTGGGGTTAATTTAGGGGGGTGTTAGGTTAGGGGGCTTATTGATTAAATTAATTATTAGCGTTGTGGGGGGATGGTGGTTTAGGAGTTAATAGGTTAATTAGGTTTATTGCATTGTGGAGGGATGGTGGTTTAGGGGTTAATAGTGTAATTAGATACTTTACGATGGGGGGATGGCGGATTAGGGATTATCACATGTATTAGGTAGATTGTGATGTGGGTGAATGGTGGTTTAGGGGTAAAAAGTTTTATTATTAGTTACGATGTGGGGCGATGGCGGGTATAGAGGTTTTGACCTGTCAGGTTTATTTTTGGGAGGCGTGTTAGACTTTTACGGCCGAAAAAATATTTTCTTGGGTGCTGGCAGGTTATGAACTGCCGGCGCGGTATATGTGATTCCCAGATGTGCAAGGTGAATTTATGGGCGACGCGGGTTTCAGCAGATGCACTGAAGCCTGTGCCGCATATGTAATCTCGCCCCCTGAAGGGGATTTTTTTTATGTGATGCCAACTATGTTTTAGCTAAAGTCTAAAACAGATTGACATAATTACTGAATAAATGTCTGGTTCCTGTTAATTTACTTAATAAATGTCTGGTTCCTGTGTTAAAACAATGAAAAGCATTGACATTTCAGGTTATTCTAACCCACCACTGTATTTCAGTCCATTAGAATAGTTTTGCAAAGTTTTCTGCACTATTCAAATCTAACAGACCACCTGATAGACTTCACATTGAGTAAATGCCACAAACAATTTGCATCAAGTGAGTAAGCCAGTAATATTCCAGTCCATCAGAATGAATTCAGTGCTGTGTGATGGTGCATTGGCTGCATGCAAATTACCACTTTCTTTATTGGCTATCAGCAACACGTAGGTCAGTCGGGCTGTCAGTAACATGTAGGTCAGTCGGGCTGTCAGTAACATGAAGGTCAGTCAGGCTGTAAGTAACATGTAGGTCAGTCAGGCTGTCAGTAACATGTAGGTCAACCAGGCTGTCAGTAACATGTAGGTCAGTCAGGCTGTCAGTAACATGTAGATCAATCAGGCTGTCAGTAACATGTAGGTCAGTCAGGCTGTCAGTAACATGTAGATCAATCAGGCTGTCAGTAACATGTAGGTCAGTAAGGCTGTTAGTAACATGTAGGTCAATCAGGCTGTCAGTAACATGTAGGGCAGTCAGGCTGTTAGTAACATGTAGGGCAGTCAGGCTGTCAGTAACAGGTAAGTCAGTCAGGCTGTCAGTAACATGTAGGTCAGTCAGGCCGTCAGTAACATGTAGGTCAGTCAGGTTGTCAGTAACATGTAGGTCAGTCAGGCTGTAAGTAACATGTAGGTCAGTCAGGCTGTAAGTAACATGTAGGTCAGTCAGGCTGGCAGTAACATGTAGGTCAGTCAGGCTGTCCGTAACATGTAGGGCAGTCAGGCTGTCAGTAACATGTAGGTCAGTCAGGTTGTCAGTAATATTTAGGTCAGTCAGGCCATCAGTAACATGTAGGTCAGTCAGGCTGGCAGTAACATGTAGGTCAGTCAGGTTGTCAGTAACATGTAGGTCAGTCAGGCTGTCAGTAACATGTAGGTCAATCAGGCTGTCAGTAACATGTAGGGCAGTCAGGCTGTTAGTAACATGTAGGGCAGTCAGGCTGTCAGTAACAGGTAAGTCAGTCAGGCTGTCAGTAACATGTAGGTCAGTCAGGCCGTCAGTAACATGTAGGTCAGTCAGGTTGTCAGTAACATGTAGGTCAGTCAGGCTGTAAGTAACATGTAGGTCAGTCAGGCTGTAAGTAACATGTAGGTCAGTCAGGCTGGCAGTAACATGTAGGTCAGTCAGGCTGTCCGTAACATGTAGGGCAGTCAGGCTGTCAGTAACATGTAGGTCAGTCAGGTTGTCAGTAATATTTAGGTCAGTCAGGCCATCAGTAACATGTAGGTCAGTCAGGCTGGCAGTAACATGTAGGTCAGTCAGGTTGTCAGTAACATGTAGGTCAGTCAGGTTGTCAGTAACATGTAGGTCAGTCAGGCTGTCAGTAACATGTAGGTCAGTCAGGCTGTAAGTAACATGTAGGTCAGTCAGGCTGTCAGTAACATGTAGGTCAGTCAGGTTGTCAGTAACATGTAGGTCAGTCAGGCTGTCAGTAACATGTAGGTCAGTCAGGCTGTAAGTAACATGTAGGTCAGTAAGGCTGTCAGTAACATGTAGGTCAGTCAGGCTGTCAGTAACATGTAGGGCAGTCAGGCTGTCAGTAACATGTAGGGCAGTCAGGCTGTCAGTAACATGTAGGGCAGTCAGGCTGTCAGTAACATGTAGGTCAGTAAGACTGTAAGTAACATGTAGGTCAGTCAGGCTGTAAGTAACATGTAGGTCAATCAGGCTGTCAGTAACATGTAGGTCAGTCAGGCTGTAAGTAACATGTAGGTCAGTCAGGCTGTCAGTAACATGTAGGTCAGTCAGGCCTTCAGTAACATAGGTCAGTCAGGCATTGTGGCTCTCAAAATAATATGCAGGTCAGTAATTTGCACCCTCTATTTTTTACATTTGTAATATAACTTAGACCTCTGGGGAGCGATCCGATATACTGCGTAGTTTTCAGCGCAAGCGAGGGAACCCGCGCCGCCCATAATTTCACCTCGCAACTCAACCTATCCAATATACTGCGCCGTCAGATGCTAAACTGGCGTAAGTATGAAAAACCGTCGATCAGCTAAAATGTGCGCAAATACACATTTTAGTCGTCGCAAGTACTTACGCCAGTATTTTGTTCACGTAAAGTCTCAATAAAGTGTAGTTTTATGCAAATTAGGCAACAAATCGTAAAAACTAACCGCAAGTTCTAAAAGATGCGCCACGTAATTATGCCATTCAAAAATCATACTTAAACCCCTGCGCAGCCGCCATTTTCTTTAGTGTGCTTGGTTGGTTCTTGGAGCTACAGCACACTACAGTGAGTAAGAGAAAGTGGTTAGAGTAGAGAGAGAGAGGCGCATTGCATATATTTAGTTAGGCCGGATTTGGTGGATTTGTTAAGCTTGTACATTATTGTCACTTTTTTAAATATTGCACACATTTTGCAGACACACATATACAAAATACACAACATTTTTTTTTATAACACCTTACACATTTTATTTATCTTTTACAGTGTGAAAGGCTGAGTGTTTGGTTGTGATTGTGTGTGATTGAAGTGGGAGTGAGTGTGAGTGTGTGAGTGTGTGTAGTGTGAGGATGTCAGGGAGAGCTAGGGCGGGGGGGGAGGAGGGAAGGGGAGTTGCAGGGAGAGGATTATGGTCAGGAAGAGCAGCAGGGTCCCCGTCAGGGAGTCAGTGGGGTGGGGAGAGGGAGACTTAGAAGGGAGGATGGGAGTGGGGTTGCCCCAAGGCCAGGCACACTCAGTAGAAGAGGGATAGAGGGTGCACATGGGGATAGAAGGGGGGAGGAGGGAGAGGATAGGGAGGAGCCCACACCAGGGACATCCCAGGGAGGGAGCCAGGCGGCCCAGGACGAGGAGCGTATGAGGTGCCCCAACTTCTCCTTTGCTGAAAACCTCGCTCTAGTCCAGGCCGTCCTGGAGAACCATACCGCCCTCTTTGGCCAAGAGAAGGGCAAAGGAGTTGCCCGTAGGCGTAAAGATGCCTGGCTGAAGGTGGAGGAGGTAGTTAATGGTGTGTCCCAGCAGAGGAGGACTGTGGATGGCCTAAAGCAAAGGTGGAACGATTGCAAGAGGAGAGTCAAGGAGAAGATGGGCCAAGAAGCAATGTCCCAGAGGGCAACAGGAGGTGGGCCTCACCAGGAGGCAGAATATAACGAGTGGCAGGAGCTCATTCGTTGGTCCCTGAGCGTCAAAGCAGTCCGTGGACTTCCAGGGGCTCGTGATTCAGGGATTGCAACAGCAGCATGCTGGTGAGTAACATCCCACACACCAGTATTATATGTATTTGAGATATAACATCCTATAATGTCACACATTCATGTACACAATGAGGAGCATGGTATTTGGCCTACTAACAAAAACATCTACAATTAGATTTCACATTAAAGGGGACATTAAACCAAATCTTTTTATTTCATTATTCAGATAAAAGAGAATACAGTTTTAAACATCCCAATTTACTTCTATTATCTAATTTTCTTCATTATTTTGTTATTCTTTGTTTATTAAATATCAATGCACATGGGTGAGGCAATCACACGAGGCATTGATGTGCAGCCACCAATCAGCAGCTTCTGAGCCTATCTAGATATGCTTTTCAGCTAAGAATATCAAGAGAATGAAGCAAATTAGGTAATGGAAGTAATTTACAAAGTTGTTTAAAATTCCATGCTCTAGCTGAATCATGAAAGAATAAAAATGAGTTTAATGTCCATTTAATGCTACTTAACACATTGAAATTCATGATATGAGGTGGAATAGTGAAATACTAACATGTCTCAGAGTTACACAGGCCACAAGCCACATGTAGAGTTTTCAGTAAATGGAAACTATAGTCATCACAACCATAGTATCACTTAAAAAACACATTTTCTCCATCACTGACATGTACACAGAACTATTGTATGAAACACATACATGTATACTTTGCATATTAAAACCCTCATATCACAAATCTCAATGTGCACATGCATGTTATAGAGTTTGACATGAGAATGTGTATAGGCCCTAGCATGTACATTGTATGCCCACCTGGATATATATCTGACTGTACTAATCCCTCTCATCATTTGACTCCTCCACAGAACCTCCAGTCACCAGGGTGCAAACGCCCATGCATCCACCTCCACCACCGCCACAAAGAATATCTCCACCTCAACCACCGGTCCAGAGAGTCCAGCAAGAGTATGCTTCCAGGCATGAGCTGGGTTGGAGTGCCTCTGTTGACAATACAGATCTCATGCCGCCTGCATTGCAAGATGATACACAGTATCAAAGACTTCCGGGCTTCACAGAGGAACAGGAAGAAGCAAGCAGCCAGGGTAACGTTATAATGGTAAAAAAATGGTAAAAAAGTGTGGAGGATCCACACGAAACATGTCTGCAGTTGTCGTTAGAGATCCTGGATTGCCTATGTAGAGCTGAGGCTCTTTTTGTTTTTACCTGTTACCAATAAAGAATAGCTTTTTTACCATTATAACGTTACCCTGGCTGCTTGCTTCTTCCTGTTCCTCTGTGAAGCCCGGAAGTCTTTGATACTGTGCAGCAATTGGATAAGCGTCCTGAACATAGGCGCTTTCTCTGGGCTCCAGACAACGGAAGTACGGACACTAGGAGAAGTGCTCACACTGAAGACACGCTGCTACAAGTCATGGATTTCCCCGGTTTGGTAAGTGCCACTTTTTTTCGTTCTTCATTGCAAGATGATACCTGGCAGGAGCCCTGGCCGGAGGACTATTCCTTTGGCTTGAAGGGGGAGCCAAGTCAGCCCCGAAGGGTAGATGTCTTTACCCCCCCCCCCACCAATATCAGGCCAGTCAGGGATTATACCACCAGGCTGAGTGGGTGTACACCAGCCGGCAATGGGACTACTAGTCCATCCGGAGATCTCCACCATCTGCTTCGCTTGGAAGAGCTCCAGCATCTGAGGAGGAGCATAGAGCTGTCAGCATTCCTCAGGCAGCACCACCTGTCATCATCCCTCAGGCAGCACCGCCTGTGATCCCTCAGGCAGCACCGCCTGTCATCATCCCTCAGGCAGCACCACCTGTGATCCCTCAGGCAGCACCACCTGTGATCCCTCAGGCAGCACCAGCTGTGATTCCTCCGGCAGCACCAGCTGTGATCCCTCCGGCAGCACCAGCTGTGATCCCTCCGGCAGCACCAGCAGCTGAGGATGTTCAAGTCGAAACAGTAGCTAGAGGTAAACCTGCGCCTAGAGTCCCTGCTGGGGAAGAGCCTATAGATCATCTGACTTCCGCCATGGGCGACGAATACATTGCCCTCCAGAGGAGGCAAACATCAACCTGCGAGAGGCTCACATCAACCTGCAAGAGAATGCAGAGAGACCAACACAGGTTTTAAAGGAGCCAACAGACTTTACTACAGCGTTCCATTGAGCTGCAATGGGACATGGCAGCATCTTTAAGTGGTATCGTCCAGAACCAATCTCAGATGCTGAGAGTTATTTCGGACATGCAGATTCAGAGTGACAACAGATGGCGGGAACAAAACCAACTGTTGGGTGTGTTGGTGGAGCATTTCACACACCAGCAGGACATTGCCTCCAGCCTCTCATCTGTGGCCAGCACTCCTGCAGAATCCTCTGAATCCACACAACCCAGGAGAGGCAGGAGACCCACTTCAGGCCCCTCAGCCCCCTCATCTAAGAAGCCTAAAAATATATATATTGTTATATTTCATCCTAAATCTTGTCCTCTGTTATTTACCATATAATTGTCATCCACATCCATGTGAGGGGTGTTTTAGTACACTAATATTTTTGAAAAATATTATAAGGCCTGTGTGGAAATGGCCCAGAAAAGGTAATATCATCATGTTTATGACATATTCATGTTCTCTAAACCACATCACATAGTTGTGTATGAAGGGTACATATAGTGATATTCAAATTTAAGATGTAAATCAAGGTTTCTCACATCCAATAGAAATTGACCCATGTGCAGGGATAGGCACGAGCCAAGGCTGTGGCGGACATTTTCTAAGGTAAAGACTTTTAGTGAAGGACACCTTGTCTATCCCTGCACATGGGTATATATATATCTAAATAATAATGTTTTTACAGAAGGTGTGAACATAAGGTATAAACATCCATTTTCATTCCTCAAAATGATAGTCAATGAATCATAGTGACCAAAACATGAATTGAACTAATGATATATTTTCAGTAATTAGGGTGGTTAAGGGAATGGGGGTGGGATGTAGTAGTTTCACTTACATGCAGTGGAACTCCGCAGTATGTAATTCGATGACCAGCTTCAGCAGGGGCAGCACCATCACCATGGACCTCAGCAGCAACTATAGAATCAGCATGTGTAGACAGAACAACAGGGGATTGTAGGGCTTCCAGAACCCCTTGTGCCCCATGATGACCCCTTGTGCCCCATGATGACCCCTTGTGCCCCATGATGCACCCCTTGAGCCCCATGATGACCCCTTGTGCCCCATGATGCACCCCTTGTGCCCAATGATGACCCCTTGTGCCCCATGATGACCCCTTGTGCCCCATGATGCACCCCTTGTGCCCCATGATGACCCCTTTGTGATTGGTTTGACAAACTTGCAGGGGCAGGAATAATAAATGCTTTGAAGAGGTTAACTATTTGTGATCAAGCTGCAGATACAGTTGCAAGAAAAAGTATGTGAACCCTTTGGAATGATATGGATTTCTGCACAAATTGGTCATAAAATGTGATCTGATCATCATCTAAGTCACAACAATAGACAATCACAGTCTGCTTAAACTAACAACACACACAGAATGAAATGTTGCCATGTTTTTATTGAACACACCATGTAAACATCCACAGTGCAGGTGGAAAAAGTATGTGAACCCTTGGATTTAATAACTGGTTGAACCTCCTTTGGCAGCAATAACTTCAACCAAACGTTTCCTGTAGTTGCAGATCAGACGTGCACAACGGTCAGGAGTAATTCTTGACCATTCCTCTTTACAGAACTGTTTCAGTTCAGCAATATTCTTGGGATGTCTTATGCGAATCACTTTCTTGAAGTTATGCCACAGCATCTCAATCGGGTTGAGGTCAGGACTCTGACTGGGCCACTTCAGAAGGCGTATTTTCTTCTATTTAAGCCATTCTGTTGTTGATTTACTTCTATGCTTTGGGTCATTGTCCTGTTGCAACACCCATCTTCTGTTGAGCTTCAGCTGGTAGACAGATGGCCTTAAGTTCTCCTGCAAAATGTCTTGATAAACTTGAGAATTCATTTTTCCTTCGATGATAGCAATCCGTCCAGGCCCTGACGCAGCAAAGCAGCCCCAAACCATGATGCCCCCACCACCATAATTCCCAGTTGGGATGAGGTTTTGATGTTGGTTTGCTGTGCCTCTTTTTCGCCACAGATAGTGTTGTGTGTTTCTTCCAAACAACTCAACTTTGGTTTCATCTGTCCACACAATATTTTGCCAGTACTGCTGTGGAACATCCAGGTGCTCTTGTGCAAACTGTAAACATGCAGCAATGTTTTGTTTGGACAGCAGTGGCTTCCTCTGTGGTATCCTCCCATGAAATCCATTCTTGTTTAGTGTTTTTTTACATATTGTAGATTTGCTAACAGGGATGTTAGCATTTGCCAGTGACTTTTGTAAGTCTTTAGCTGACACTCTAGGATTCTTCTTCACCTCATTGAGCAGTCTGCGCTGTGCTCTTGCAGTCATCTTTACAGGACGGCCACTTCTAGGGAGAGTAGCAGCAGTGCTGAACTTTCTCCATTTATAGACAATTTGTCTTACCGTGGACTGACGAACAGCAAGGCTTTTGGAGATACTTTTATAACCCTTTCCAGCATTATGCAAGTCAACAATTCTTAATTGTAGGACTTCTGAGAGCTCTTTTGTGTGAGGCATCATTAACATCAGGCAATGCTTCTTGTGAAAAGCAAACCCAGAACTGATGTGTGTTTTTTATAGGGCAGGGCAGCTGTAACCAACACCTCCAATCTCATCTCATTGATTGAACTCCAGTTGGCTGACATCTCACTCCAATTAGCTCTTGGAGATGTCATTAGTCTAGGGGTTCACATACTTTTTCCACCTGCACTGTGAATGTTTACATGGTGTGTTCAATAAAAAACATGGCAACATTTCATTATTTGTGTGTTATTAGTTTAAGCAGACTGTGATTGTCTATTGTTGTGACTTAGATGATGATCAGATCACATGTTATGACCAATTTGTGCAGAAATCCATATCATTCCAAAGGGTTCACATACTTTTTCTTGCAACTGTATGTATGTTGTTAAGCATGCACTTGTTAGGCCTTCAGAGAGTTACGTTGGTTTCTAAGTCAGTGCAAGGGTTCCTGCGGCTGAAATTTGTGGCGAGATGAGAATGGAGTAGATTTTCTGAAATCTGCGCGCGTAAGTCCTTACGCCGTATATTGGATACCAAACTGCGCGTGTTTTGTATGTCAGTCTATGGGCCAAAAAACGACGGGTGAAGGCAGAAATATACGCGTGTAACTTCTAAGTTACGCCGTATATAGGATACCAAACCCGCGCAAATATTGGCGTCACCGGCTTTTGCGGGCGACGATTTATATTGGATCGGGCCCCTGATTTCACTCCCTTTTGGGCATGTGGCACCTGTACATGGGCAAGACATAGGGGGAAGGGGCCTGACCACATCTAAATTGTGTAGTAGGTGTTCCTTAGAGGTAGAAGGATTTGGGCAAAGAAAAGGAACAACAATTTCCTGATTAAACCTCCTGAAGCAGGAAGCGGATATGGTCCACTTTAAATCTAAACATGGAATACGTCTCTAGCTTATTTGCTGGTACTGGGTCTTCAGAGGATATTTCACCCTCAGAAAGAGAGCTAAGTGGTAACTGAGCTTGGGGTATAGGACCCTGCGTATTACAGGTGGTGGGAGGTAAATCTCCCGATTTTCAATTACGCTTACTTGGCTTTGGGATAGCCGCTAAAAGCTCTATCAAAGTCTTTTCAAGACTTGTTTTAAACTCTGAAGAAAAAGTGTGGAATCCTCTTGCGCCACATAAATAAGCATGGACACTAAATGTCTGCCAGATGTCATACTACAACGATTATGGGTTGCAAATTGGAGATGTGGGACACATTTAGTACACAACTCGTTAATTTGGTCCTCTGTAACAGTTTTGCATAATACACAAGGATAATGGACTGCAGTTTGTTCTTGAGCTGCAGTATGTTCCAATGGATCAGTCATATTAGATGGGGGTACAGTCTGACTCCAAAAAAAAAGGAAAAGTGAAAGTAAATGGAAATAAAGATAAATTCCAGAATTTCAAATAGCAAGTGCATTTACCCAAAATACAACAAACAATACAACAAACAGTCTATATGTACATCTCAGAACCCCAGAACTTAGAAAAAAACCTAAATGGTTTACCCTCACCTACCCACCCCCTTAGCAGCTACTATGAGGGTACCCACCCACCTCCTGGTAAAATAAAGTGATCAAACTGGGCCCAGATAGTTTGAAAAGCCTGCAGATGTATAAATATCAGCCAGCTACTGATCCGGTGTGGGAGAGAGAAAAGGGCACCAAAGGAGAAGGGGGCAGAGCTAACCTCCGTAACGATATGCAGGACAAAGCAAAGGCTAGATATAGAGTTCTGCGGCCAAAGGGGTGCGTTAGCTATGCATGCTTTTTTTCCCCCGCACCTTTTAAATACCGCTGGTATTTAGAGTTCACGGAAGGGCTGCGTTAGGCTCCAAAAAAGGGAGCGTAGAGCATATTTACCGCCACTGCAACTCTAAATACCAGCGTTGCTTACAGACGCGGCCAGCTTCAAAAATGTGCTCGTGCACGATTCCCCCATAGAAAACAATGGGGCTGTTTGAGCTGAAAAAAAAACTAACACCTGCAAAAAAGCAGCGTTAAGCTCCTAACGCAGCCCCATTGTTTCCTATGGGGAAACACTTCCTAAGTCTGCACCTAACACCCTAACATGTACCCCGAGTCTAAAAACCCTAACCTTACGCTTATTAACCCCTAATCTGCCGCCCCCGCTATCGCTGACCCCTGCATATTATTATTAACCCCTAATCTGCCGCACCGTACACCGCCGCAACCTACGTTATCCCTATGCACCCCTAATCTGCTGCCCCTAACACCGCCGATCCCTATATTATATTTATTAACCCCTAATCTGCCGCCCCCAACGTCGCCTCCACCTACCTACAATAATTAACCCCTAATCTGCCGACCGGATCTCACCGCTACTCTAATAAATGTATTAACCCCTAAAGCTAAGTCTAACCCTAACACCCCCCTAAGTTAAATATAATTTAAATCTAACGAAATAAATTAACTCTTATTAAATAAATTATTCCTATTTAAAGCTAAATACTTACCTGTAAAATAAACCCTAATATAGCTACAATATAAATTATAATTATATTGTAGCTATTTTAGGATTAATATTTATTTTACAGGCAACTTTGTAATTATTTTAACCAGGTACAATAGCTATTAAATAGTTAATAACTATTTAATAGTTACCTAGTTAAAATAATTACAAAATTAACTGTAAAATAAATCCTAACCTAAGTGACAATTAAACCTAACACTACACTATCAATAAATAAATTAAATAAAATACCTACAATTATCTACAATTAAACCTAACACTACACTATCAATAAATTAATTAAATACAATACCTACAAATAAATACAATTAAATAAACTAACTAAAGTACAAAAAATAAAAAAGAACTAAGTTACAAAAAATAAAAAAATATTTACAAACATTAGAAAAATATTACAACAATGTTAAACTAATTACACCTACTCTAAGCCCCCTAATAAAATAAGAAAGACCCCCAAAATAAAAAAATGACCTACCCTATTCTAAAATTAAAATAGAAAAGCTCTTTTACCTTACCAGCCCTGAAAAGGGCCCTTTGCGGGGCATGCCCCAAAGAATTCAGCTCTTTTGCCTGTAAAAAAAAACATACAATACCCCCCAACATTACAACCCACCACCCACATACCCCTAATCTAACCCAAACCCCCCTTAAATAAACCTAACACTAAGCCCCTGAAGATCTTCCTACCTTATCTTCACCACGCCGGGTTCACCGATCGATCCAGAAGTGCCTCCAATGTCTTGATCCAAGCCCAAGAGGGGCTGAAGATGTCCATGATCCGGCTGAAGTCTTCATCCAAGCGGAAGCTGAAGAGGTCCATGATCCGGCTGAAGTCTTCTATCAAGCGGCATCTTCAATCTTCTTTCTTCCGGATCCATATTCATCCCGCCGACGTGGAACATCCCTCCGATGTCTTGATCCAAGCCCAAGCGGGGGGCTGAAGATGTCCATGATCCGACTGAAGTCTTCATCCAAGCGGGAGCTGAAGAGGTCCATGATCCGGCTGAAGTCTTCTATCAAGCGGCATCTTCAACCTTCTTTCTTCCGGATCCATGTTCATCCCGCTGACGCGGAACATCCATCTTCACCGACGACTTCCCGACGAATGACAGTTCCTTTAAGGGACGTCATCCAAGATGGCGTCCCTCGAATTCCAATTGGCTGATAGGATTCTATCAGCCAATCGGAATTAAGGTAGGAAAATTCTTATTGGCTGATGGAATCAGGCAATCAGAATCAAGTTCAATCCGATTGGCTGATCCGATCAGCCAATCAGATTGAGCTCGCATTCTATTGGCTGTTCCGATAAGCCAATAGAATGCAAGCTCAATCTGATTGGCTGAACGGATCAGCCAATCGGATTGAACTTGATTCTGATTGGCTGATTCCATCAGCCAATCAGAATTTTCTTACCTTAATTCCGATTGGCTAATTCAGAGGGAGTTAATTTATTTCGTTAGATAAAAATTATATTTAACTTAGGGGGGTGTTAGGGTTAGAATTAGCTTTAGGGGTTAAAAAATTTATTAGAGTAGCGGTGAGCTCCGGTCGGCAGATTAGGGGTTAATGCTTGAAGTTAGGTGTTGGCGATGTTAGGGAGGGCAGATTAGGGGTTAATACTATTTATTATAGGGTTATTGAGGCGGGAGTGAGGCGGATTAGGGGTTAATACATTTATTATAGTAGCGGTGCGGTCCAGTCGGCAGATTAGGGGTTAATAAGTGTAGGTAGGTGGCGGCGACATTGGGGGCGGCAGATTAGGGGTTAATAAATATTATGTAGGTATCGGCGGTATTAGGGGCAGCAGATTAGGGGTACATAGGGATAACGTAGGTGGCGGCGGTGTACGGAGTGGCAGATTAGGGGTTAAAAAATTTTAATAGAGTGGCGATGATGTGGGGGGGCCTCAGTTTAGAGGTACATAGGTAGTTTATGGGTGTTAGTGTACTTTAGAGCACAGTAGTTAAGAGCTTTATAAACCGGCGTTAGCCCAGAAAGCTCTTAACTAATGACTTTTTTCTGCGGCTGGAGTTTTGTCGTTAGATTTCTAACGCTCACTTCAGCCAAGACTCTAAATACCGGCGTTAGAAAGATCCCATTGAAAAGATAGGATATGCAAATGGCGTAGGGGGATCTGCGGTATAGAAAAGTCGCGGCTGCAAAGTGAGCGTTAGACCCTTTCCTGACTGACTCCAAATACCAGCGCGCGATAAAAACCAGCGTTAGGAGCCTCTAACGCTGGTTTTGACGGCTACCGCCAAACTCTAAATCTAGGCCCCTGTGAGTAAAAACACAAAAACACACTTTACAGTCAAAAAATTAATAATCACCCCTCTTTTGAATCCCATTCTGTCTCCCACCCTAACCACATCCACAATAGTGGTTTTCTTAAAGAGACACAGATCCTTTTCTTTTTTGTGAGGGAAAAAAGGGAACCCAAGCCAAAAAACATAGTGAGAGCTACTAAGAGGTATCCAGGGAATGAAATAAAATTCTGGTGTTAAACACATAGGTAAAGCACTGCGTAAAGGCTGTGAACCACCAACTATGCAGTACCTATAAAAGGAGAGTACTAAGGATAGCTCCTGAGGTGTGTTTAGTGTCTGAGTCACTTACCTGGACTGTAGCAACCCTCCAGCTTGCTGAGGCCTTTGTCCTTCACAGAATGCTGATCCAGTAGAGAGCCCATTCAGAGCAAGTAAATATACTGCAGAGGATACTAGCAGATATACCTGTAACCCCTCAGGTGGAGGCTAAGGGACGAGGTCCCTGCGACACCTGAGGGCGATTATAGCAGAGCACCACTTTCAATCTCTCTTCTCGGAAGCTGAGATGGAGAGGGATTTAAAGCTCTTATGAGGGTTCTTGATCTTCTCCTTGCGGCGGGAAAAATATCCCACATGTTATGGACACCTATGGACTCTCATCATCTTACGAAAGAAAAAGGGTTAACCGATGTAACTGGTTATAGTTATGTCAAAAACATTTAGGAGGTACAGTTATGTCTGTTATAAAGGGGTAGGAAGAGGGTGGTATAAGTTTTATATGATGTTTGAGTTTAAGTTTTATGGTATTTATTATGTTATATTTAATGTGTATGTTTAATAAACATGTTGCAACCAATTTTATTACCAAGAAAAAAATAATTCCTGCATAATCAGCGGATATGTTTGGTTATTGGGGCCAAGGAACTTGACGATTTAAGGGGTCATGAACGTGAGATTACTGATCTGTGGTTTAATGACAGCAAAAATGGGGGCTAAAATTACTTATCTGTGACACCTACATTTACAATATAAAACATGGGAAATAATGAGCATGTGAGAGCTAGAAAAGTTAACATAGATAATATTTGTAATTCCTTTTAAAACTGCTTTCCAAATCTCAAATAGCATATTCTGCCAGAATGTGTGTTATTTATAAGCAATCATTTTGTAGATGTTTTTGTAGTGTGCCATAGGCACTGTCTCTCAGATATAAAAATGTATCCTATTACTAAATCAAGATTCACAAAATTAAAGATTAAATAAGATATAAAATATAATGCAAAAAAAAAGATTAAACCACTGAAATGATATCATAACTAGTGATGTCTCGAATTGTTCGCCGGTGAATAGTTCCCGGCGAACATAGCTTGTTCACGTTCGCAACGGCGGGCGAACACATGCGATGTTCGATACGCCCCCTATTCATCATCATTGAGTAAACATTGACCCTGTATCTCACAGTCTGAAGACACATTCCAGCCAATCAGCAGCAGACCCTCCCTCCCAGACCCTCCCAGCTCCTGGACAGCAGCCATTTTAGATTCATTCGGAAGCTGCTTTCTTAGTGAGAGGAGGGACAGTGTAGCTGCTGCTGATTCAATAGGGAAATTGATAGCTAGGCTAGTGTATTCAGTGTCCACTACAGTCCTGAAGGACTCATCTGATCTCTGCTGTAAGGACAGCACCCCAAAAAGCCCTTTTTAGGGCTAGAATATCATAATTTTTTCCCTGTGTAATCTAATTGCAGTTGCCTACCTGCCAGCTTGTGTGTCAGGCTCACAGCGTATACTGTGCCCACTTGCCCAGTGCCACCACTCATATCTGTTGTAACAGTAGTGTAAATTTAAAAAAAAAATAACTTTTTTGACTGTGAAACATCAGTCTGCTAGTGTAATCTAATTGCAGTTGCCTGCCTGCCAGCGTGTGTGCCAGGCCCACTTGCCCAGTGCCACCACTCATATCTGGTGTAACAGTAGTGTAAATTTAGAAAAAAAAACTTTTTTGACTGTGAAACATCAGTCTGCTAGTGTAATCTAATTGCAGTTGCCTGCCTGCCAGCGTGTGTGCCAGGCCCACTTGCCCAGTGCCACCACTCATATCTGGTGTAACAGTAGGGTAAATTTAAAAAAAAAACTTTTTTGACTGTGAAACATCAGTCTGCTAGTGTAATCTAATTGCAGTTGCCTGCCTGCCAGCGTGTGTGCCAGGCCCACTTGCCCAGTGCCACCACTCATATCTTGTGTAACAGTAGTGTACATTTAAAAAAAAAAAACTTTTTTGACTGTGAAACATCAGTCTGCTAGTGTAATCTAATTGCAGTTGCCTGTCTGCCAGCGTGTGTGCCAGGCTCACAGCGTATATTGTGACCACTTGCCCAGTGCCACCACTCATATCTGTTGTAACAGTAGTGTAAATTTAAAAAAAAAAAACTTTTTTGACTGTGAAACATCAGTCTGCTAGTGTAATCTAATTGCAGTTGCCTGCCTGCCAGCATGCATGCCAGGCCCACTTGCCCAGTTCCACCACTCATATCTGTTGTAACAGTAGTGTAAATTTAAAAAAAAAAAAAAACTTTTTTGACTGTGAAACATCAGTCTGCTTGTGTAATCTAATTGCAGTTGCCTGCCTGCCAGCATGTGTGCCAGGCTCACAGCGTATACTGTGCCCACTTGCCCAGTGCCACCACTCATATCTGTTGTAACAGTAGTGTAAATTTAAAAAAAAAAACTTTTTTGACTGTGAAACATCAGTCTGCTAGTGTAATCTAATTGCAGTTGCCTGCCTGCCAGCATGCATGCCAGGCCCACTTGCCCAATGCCACCACTCATATCTGTTGTAACAGTAGTGTAAATTTAAAAAAAAAAAACTTTTTTTGACTGTGAAACATCAGTCTGCTAGTGTAATCTAATTGCAGTTGCCTGCCTGCCAGCGTGTGTGCCAGGCCCACTTGCCCAGTGCCACCACTCATATCTGGTGTAACAGTAGTGTAAATAAAAAAAAAAAACTTTTTTGACTGTGAAACATCAGTCTGCTAGTGTAATCTAATTGCAGTTGCCTGCCTGCCAGCATGTGTGCCAGGCCCACTTGCCCAGTACCACCACTCATATCTGTTGTAACAGTAGTGTAAATTAAAAAAAAAAAAAAACTTTTTTGACTGTGAAACATCAGTCTGCTTGTGCAATCTAATTGCAGTTGCCTGCCTGCCAGCATGTGTGCCAGGCCCACTTGCCCAGTGCCACCACTCATATCTGTTGTAACAGTAGTGTAAATTTAAAAAAAAATAACTTTTTTGACTGTGAAACATCAGTCTGCTAGTGTAATCTAATTGCAGTTGCCTGCCTGCCAGCGTGTGTGCCAGGCCTACTTGCACAGTGCCACCACTCATATCTGTTGTAACAGTAGTGTAAATTAAAAAAAAACTTTTTTGACTGTGAAACATCAGTCTGCTTGTGTAATCTAATTGCAGTTGCCTGCCAGCGTGTGTGCCAGGCTCACAGCGTATACTGTGCCCACTTGCCCAGTGCCACCACTCATATCTGGTGTAACAGTAGTGTGAATTTAAAAAAATAAAACTTTTTTGACTGTGAAACATCAGTCTGCTTGTGTAATCTAATTGCAGTTGCCTGCCTGCCAGCGTATGTGCCAGGCTCACAGCGTATACTGTGCCCACTTGCCCAGTGCCACCACTCATATCTGTTGTAACAGTAGTGTAAATTTAAAAAAAATAAACTTTTTTGACTGTGAAACATCAGTCTGCTAGTGTAATCTAATTGCAGTTGCCTGCCTGCCAGCGTGTGTGCCAGGCTCACAGCGTATACTGTGCCCACTTGCCCAGTGCCACCACTCATATCTGGTGTAACAGTAGTGTAAATTTAAAAAAAAAAAATTTGACTGTGAAACATCAGTCTGCTAGTGTAATCTAATTGCAGTTGCCTGCCTGCCAGCGTGTGTGCCAGGCTTACAACGTATACTGTGCCCACTTGCCCAGTGCCACCACTCATATCTTGTTTAATAGTAGTGTAAGTGTACATTTAAAACAAAAAAACCTTTTTGGACTGTGAAACATCAGTCTGCTTTTTGTGTCAGGCTCACAGCGTATACTGTGCCCACTTGCCCAGTGCCACCACTCATATCTTGTTTAATAGTAGTGTAAGTATAAATTTAAATTTTTTTTTAACTTTTTGGACTGTGAAACATCAGTCTGCTTTTTTGTGGCAGGCTCACAGCATATACTGTGCCCACTTGCCCAGTGGCAACACTCATATCTTGTTTAATAGTATTGTAAGTGTACATTTAAAAAAAAAAAAAAAAAAACTTTGTTGGCTGTGAAACATCAGTCTGCTAGTGTAATCTAATTGCAGTTGCCTGCCTGCCAGCGTGTGTGCAAGGCCCACTTGCCCAGTGCCACCACTCATATCTGGTGTAACAGTAGTGTAAATTTTTAAAAAAAATTACTTTTTGACTGTGAAACATCAGTCTGCTAGTGTAATCTAATTGCAGTTGCCTGCCTGCCAGCATGCATGCCAGGCCCACTTGCCCAATGCCACCACTCATATCTGTTGTAACAGTAGTGTAAATTTAAAAAAAAAAAACTTTTTTGACTGTGAAACATCAGTCTGCTAGTGTAATCTAATTGCAGTTGCCTGCCTGCCAGCGTGTGTGCCAGGCCCACTTGCCCAGTGCCACCACTCATATCTGGTGTAACAGTAGTGTAAATAAAAAAAAAAAACTTTTTTGACTGTGAAACATCAGTCTGCTAGTGTAATCTAATTGCAGTTGCCTGCCTGCCAGCATGTGTGCCAGGCCCACTTGCCCAGTACCACCACTCATATCTGGTGTAACAGTAGTGTAAATTAAAAAAAAAAAAAAACTTTTTTGACTGTGAAACATCAGTCTGCTTGTGCAATCTAATTGCAGTTGCCTGCCTGCCAGCATGTGTGCCAGGCCCACTTGCCCAGTGCCACCACTCATATCTGTTGTAACAGTAGTGTAAATTTAAAAAAAAATAACTTTTTTGACTGTGAAACATCAGTCTGCTAGTGTAATCTAATTGCAGTTGCCTGCCTGCCAGCGTGTGTGCCAGGCCTACTTGCACAGTGCCACCACTCATATCTGTTGTAACAGTAGTGTAAATTAAAAAAAAACTTTTTTGACTGTGAAACATCAGTCTGCTTGTGTAATCTAATTGCAGTTGCCTGCCAGCGTGTGTGCCAGGCTCACAGCGTATACTGTGCCCACTTGCCCAGTGCCACCACTCATATCTGGTGTAACAGTAGTGTGAATTTAAAAAAATAAAACTTTTTTGACTGTGAAACATCAGTCTGCTTGTGTAATCTAATTGCAGTTGCCTGCCTGCCAGCGTATGTGCCAGGCTCACAGCGTATACTGTGCCCACTTGCCCAGTGCCACCACTCATATCTGTTGTAACAGTAGTGTAAATTTAAAAAAAATAAACTTTTTTGACTGTGAAACATCAGTCTGCTAGTGTAATCTAATTGCAGTTGCCTGCCTGCCAGCGTGTGTGCCAGGCTCACAGCGTATACTGTGCCCACTTGCCCAGTGCCACCACTCATATCTGGTGTAACAGTAGTGTAAATTTAAAAAAAAAAATTTGACTGTGAAACATCAGTCTGCTAGTGTAATCTAATTGCAGTTGCCTGCCTGCCAGCGTGTGTGCCAGGCTTACAACGTATACTGTGCCCACTTGCCCAGTGCCACCACTCATATCTTGTTTAATAGTAGTGTAAGTGTACATTTAAAACAAAAAAACCTTTTTGGACTGTGAAACATCAGTCTGCTTTTTGTGTCAGGCTCACAGCGTATACTGTGCCCACTTGCCCAGTGCCACCACTCATATCTTGTTTAATAGTAGTGTAAGTATAAATTTAAATTTTTTTTTAACTTTTTGGACTGTGAAACATCAGTCTGCTTTTTTGTGGCAGGCTCACAGCATATACTGTGCCCACTTGCCCAGTGGCAACACTCATATCTTGTTTAATAGTATTGTAAGTGTACATTTAAAAAAAAAAAAAAAAAACTTTGTTGGCTGTGAAACATCAGTCTGCTAGTGTAATCTAATTGCAGTTGCCTGCCTGCCAGCGTGTGTGCCAGGCCCACTTGCCCAGTGCCACCACTCATATCTGGTGTAACAGTAGTGTAAATTTTTAAAAAAAATTACTTTTTGACTGTGAAACATCAGTCTGCTAGTGTAATCTAACTGCAGTTGCCTGCCTGCCAGCGTGTGTGCCAGGCCCACTTGCCCAGTGCCACAACTCATATCTGATGTAACAGTAGTGTAAATTTAAAAAAAAAAAAACTTTTTTGACTGTGAAACATCAGTCTGCTTGTGTAATCTAATTACAGTTGCCTGCCAACGTGTGTGCCAGGCTCACAGCGTATACTGTGCCCACTTGCCCAGTGCCACCACTCATATCTGTTGTAACAGTAGTGTAAATTTAAAAAAAAAAAACTTTTTTGACTGTGAAACATCAGTCTGCTAGTGTAATCTAATTGCAGTTGCCTGCCTGCCAGCGTGTGTGCCAGGCTCACAGCGTATACTGTGCCCACTTGCCTAGTGCCACCACTCATATCTGTTGTAACAGTAGTGTAAATTTAAAAAAAATAAACTTTTTTGACTGTGAAACATCAGTCTGCTAGTGTAATCTAATTGCAGTTGCCTGCCTGCCAGCGTGTATGCCAGGCCCACTTGCCCAGTGCCACCACTCATATCTTGTGTAACAGTAGTGTACATTTAAAAAAAAAAAACTTTTTTGACTGTGAAACATCAGTCTGCTAGTGTAATCTAATTGCAGTTGCCTGTCTGCCAGCGTGTGTGCCAGGCTCACAGCGTATATTGTGACCACTTGCCCAGTGCCACCACTCATATCTGTTGTAACAGTAGTGTAAATTTAAAAAAAAACAAACTTTTTTGACTGTGAAACATCAGTCTGCTAGTGTAATCTAATTGCAGTTGCCTGCCTGCCAGCGTGTGTGCCAGGCTCACAGCGTATACTGTGCCCACTTGCCCAGTGCCACCACTCATATCTGTTGTAACAGTAGTGTAAATTTAAAAAAAATAAACTTTTTTGACTGTGAAACATCAGTCTGCTAGTGTAATCTAATTGCAGTTGCCTGCCTGCCAGCGTGTATGCCAGGCCCACTTGCCCAGTGCCACCACTCATATCTGTTGTAACAGTAGTGTAAATTTAAAAAAAAAAAACTTTTTTGACTGTGAAACATCAGTCTGCTAGTGTAATCTAATTGCAGTTGACTGCCTGCCAGCGTGTGTGCCAGGCCCACTTGCCCAGTGCCACCACTCATATCTTGTGTAACAGTAGTGTACATTTAAAAAAAAAAAACTTTTTTGACTGTGAAACATCAGTCTGCTAGTGTAATCTAATTGCAGTTGCCTGTCTGCCAGCGTGTGTGCCAGGCTCACAGCGTATATTGTGACCACTTGCCCAGTGCCACCACTCATATCTGTTGTAACAGTAGTGTAAATTTTAAAAAAAAAAACTTTTTTGACTGTGAAACATCAGTCTGCTAGTGTAATCTAATTGCAGTTGCCTGCCTGCCAGCGTGTGTGCCAGGCCCACTTGCCCAGTGCCACCACTCATATCTGGTGTAACAGTAGTGTAAATAAAAAAAAAAAACTTTTTTGACTGTGAAACATCAGTCTGCTAGTGTAATCTAATTGCAGTTGCCTGCCTGCCAGCATGTGTGCCAGGCCCACTTGCCCAGTACCACCACTCATATCTGGTGTAACAGTAGTGTAAATTAAAAAAAAAAAAAACTTTTTTGACTGTGAAACATCAGTCTGCTTGTGCAATCTAATTGCAGTTGCCTGCCTGCCAGCATGTGTGCCAGGCCCACTTGCCCAGTGCCACCACTCATATCTGTTGTAACAGTAGTGTAAATTTAAAAAAAAATAACTTTTTTGACTGTGAAACATCAGTCTGCTAGTGTAATCTAATTGCAGTTGCCTGCCTGCCAGCGTGTGTGCCAGGCCTACTTGCACAGTGCCACCACTCATATCTGTTGTAACAGTAGTGTAAATTAAAAAAAAACTTTTTTGACTGTGAAACATCAGTCTGCTTGTGTAATCTAATTGCAGTTGCCTGCCAGCGTGTGTGCCAGGCTCACAGCGTATACTGTGCCCACTTGCCCAGTGCCACCACTCATATCTGGTGTAACAGTAGTGTGAATTTAAAAAAATAAAACTTTTTTGACTGTGAAACATCAGTCTGCTTGTGTAATCTAATTGCAGTTGCCTGCCTGCCAGCGTATGTGCCAGGCTCACAGCGTATACTGTGCCCACTTGCCCAGTGCCACCACTCATATCTGTTGTAACAGTAGTGTAAATTTAAAAAAAATAAACTTTTTTGACTGTGAAACATCAGTCTGCTAGTGTAATCTAATTGCAGTTGCCTGCCTGCCAGCGTGTGTGCCAGGCTCACAGCGTATACTGTGCCCACTTGCCCAGTGCCACCACTCATATCTGGTGTAACAGTAGTGTAAATTTTAAAAAAAAAATTTGACTGTGAAACATCAGTCTGCTAGTGTAATCTAATTGCAGTTGCCTGCCTGCCAGCGTGTGTGCCAGGCTTACAACGTATACTGTGCCCACTTGCCCAGTGCCACCACTCATATCTTGTTTAATAGTAGTGTAAGTGTACATTTAAAACAAAAAAACCTTTTTGGACTGTGAAACATCAGTCTGCTTTTTGTGTCAGGCTCACAGCGTATACTGTGCCCACTTGCCCAGTGCCACCACTCATATCTTGTTTAATAGTAGTGTAAGTATAAATTTAAAAAAAAATTAAACTTTTTGGACTGTGAAACATCAGTCTGCTTTTTTGTGGCAGGCTCACAGCATATACTGTGCCCACTTGCCCAGTGGCAACACTCATATCTTGTTTAATAGTATTGTAAGTGTACATTTAAAAAAAAAAAAAAAAAACTTTGTTGGCTGTGAAACATCAGTCTGCTAGTGTAATCTAATTGCAGTTGCCTGCCTGCCAGCGTGTGTGCCAGGCCCACTTGCCCAGTGCCACCACTCATATCTGGTGTAACAGTAGTGTAAATTTTTAAAAAAAATTACTTTTTGACTGTGAAACATCAGTCTGCTAGTGTAATCTAACTGCAGTTGCCTGCCTGCCAGCGTGTGTGCCAGGCCCACTTGCCCAGTGCCACAACTCATATCTGATGTAACAGTAGTGTAAATTTAAAAAAAAAAAAACTTTTTTGACTGTGAAACATCAGTCTGCTTGTGTAATCTAATTACAGTTGCCTGCCAACGTGTGTGCCAGGCTCACAGCGTATACTGTGCCCACTTGCCCAGTGCCACCACTCATATCTGTTGTAACAGTAGTGTAAATTTAAAAAAAAAAAACTTTTTTGACTGTGAAACATCAGTCTGCTAGTGTAATCTAATTGCAGTTGCCTGCCTGCCAGCGTGTGTGCCAGGCTCACAGCGTATACTGTGCCCACTTGCCCAGTGCCACCACTCATATCTGTTGTAACAGTAGTGTAAATTTAAAAAAAATAAACTTTTTTGACTGTGAAACATCAGTCTGCTAGTGTAATCTAATTGCAGTTGCCTGCCTGCCAGCGTGTATGCCAGGCCCACTTGCCCAGTGCCACCACTCATATCTTGTGTAACAGTAGTGTACATTTAAAAAAAACAAACTTTTTTGACTGTGAAACATCAGTCTGCTAGTGTAATCTAATTGCAGTTGCCTGTCTGCCAGCGTGTGTGCCAGGCTCACAGCGTATATTGTGACCACTTGCCCAGTGCCACCACTCATATCTGTTGTAACAGTAGTGTAAATTTAAAAAAAAAAAAACTTTTTTGACTGTGAAACATCAGTCTGCTAGTGTAATCTAATTGCAGTTGCCTGCCTGCCAGCGTGTGTGCCAGGCTCACAGCGTATACTGTGCCCACTTGCCCAGTGCCACCACTCATATCTGTTGTAACAGTAGTGTAAATTTAAAAAAAATAAACTTTTTTGACTGTGAAACATCAGTCTGCTAGTGTAATCTAATTGCAGTTGCCTGCCTGCCAGCGTGTATGCCAGGCCCACTTGCCCAGTGCCACCACTCATATCTGTTGTAACAGTAGTGTAAATTTAAAAAAAAAAAACTTTTTTGACTGTGAAACATCAGTCTGCTAGTGTAATCTAATTGCAGTTGACTGCCTGCCAGCGTGTGTGCCAGGCCCACTTGCCCAGTGCCACCACTCATATCTTGTGTAACAGTAGTGTACATTTAAAAAAAAAAAACTTTTTTGACTGTGAAACATCAGTCTGCTAGTGTAATCTAATTGCAGTTGCCTGTCTGCCAGCGTGTGTGCCAGGCTCACAGCGTATATTGTGACCACTTGCCCAGTGCCACCACTCATATCTGTTGTAACAGTAGTGTAAATTTAAAAAAAACAAAACTTTTTTGACTGTGAAACATCAGTCTGCTAGTGTAATCTAATTGCAGTTGCCTGCCTGCCAGCGTGTGTGCCAGGCCCACTTGCCCAGTTCCACCACTCATATCTGTTGTAACAGTAGTGTAAATTTAAAAAAAAAAAAAACTTTTTTGACTGTGAAACATCAGTCTGCTTGTGTAATCTAATTGCAGTTGCCTGCCTGCCAGCATGTGTGCCAGGCTCACAGCGTATACTGTGCCCACTTGCCCAGTGCCACCACTCATATCTGTTGTAACAGTAGTGTAAATTTAAAAAAAAAAAACTTTTTTGACTGTGAAACATCAGTCTGCTAGTGTAATCTAATTGCAGTTCCCTGCCTGCCAGCGTGTGTGCCAGGCCCACTTGCCCAGTGCCACCACTCATATCTGGTGTAACAGTAGTGTAAATAAAAAAAAAAACTTTTTTGACTGTGAAACATCAGTCTGCTAGTGTAATCTAATTGCAGTTGCCTGCCTGCCAGCATGTGTGCCAGGCCCACTTGCCCAGTACCACCACTCATATCTGGTGTAACAGTAGTGTAAATTAAAAAAAAAAAAAAACTTTTTTGACTGTGAAACATCAGTCTGCTTGTGTAATCTAATTGCAGTTGCCTGCCTGCCAGCATGTGTGCCAGGCCCACTTGCCCAGTGCCACCACTCATATCTGTTGTAACAGTAGTGTAAATTTAAAAAAAAATAACTTTTTTGACTGTGAAACATCAGTCTGCTAGTGTAATCTAATTGCAGTTGCCTGCCTGCCAGCGTGTGTGCCAGGCCTACTTGCCCAGTGCCACCACTCATATCTGTTGTAACAGTAGTGTAAATTAAAAAAAAAACTTTTTTGACTGTGAAACATCAGTCTGCTTGTGTAATCTAATTGCAGTTGCCTGCCAGCGTGTGTGCCAGGCTCACAGCGTATACTGTGCCCACTTGCCCAGTGCCACCATTCATATCTGGTGTAACAGTAGTGTGAATTTAAAAAAATAAAACTTTTTTGACTGTGAAACATCAGTCTGCTTGTGTAATCTAATTGCAGTTGCCTGCCTGCCAGCGTATGTGCCAGGCTCACAGTGTATACTGTGCCCACTTGCCCAGTGCCACCACTCATATCTGTTGTAACAGTAGTGTAAATTTAAAAAAAATAAACTTTTTTGACTGTGAAACATCAGTCTGCTAGTGTAATCTAATTGCAGTTGCCTGCCTGCCAGCGTGTGTGCCAGGCTCACAGCGTATACTGTGCCCACTTGCCCAGTGCCACCACTCATATCTGGTGTAACAGTAGTGTAAATTTAAAAAAAAAAAATTTGACTGTGAAACATCAGTCTGCTAGTGTAATCTAATTGCAGTTGCCTGCCTGCCAGCGTGTGTGCCAGGCTTACAACGTATACTGTGCCCACTTGCCCAGTGCCACCACTCATATCTTGTTTAATAGTAGTGTAAGTGTACATTTAAAACAAAAAAACCTTTTTGGACTGTGAAACATCAGTCTGCTTTTTTGTGGCAGGCTCAGAGCACATACTGTGCCCACTTGCCCAGTGGCAACACTCATATCTTGTTTAATAGTATTGTAAGTGTACATTTAAAAAAAAAAAAAAAAAAAAATTTTTTGGCTGTGAAACATCAGTCTGCTAGTGTAATCTAATTGCAGTTGCCTGCCTGCCAGCGTGTGTGCCAGGCCCACTTGCCCAGTGCCACCACTCATATCTTGTGTAACAGTAGTGTACATTTAAAAAAAACAAACTTTTTTGACTGTGAAACATCAGTCTGCTAGTGTAATCTAATTGCAGTTGCCTGTCTGCCAGCGTGTGTGCCAGGCTCACAGCGTATATTGTGACCACTTGCCCAGTGCCACCACTCATATCTGTTGTAACAGTAGTGTAAATTTATAAAAAAAAAAACTTTTTTGACTGTGAAACATCAGTCTGCTAGTGTAATCTAATTGCAGTTGCCTGCCTGCCAGCGTGTGTGCCAGGCTCACAGCGTATACTGTGCCCACTTGCCCAGTGCCACCACTCATATCTGTTGTAACAGTAGTGTAAATTTAAAAAAAATAAACTTTTTTGACTGTGAAACATCAGTCTGCTAGTGTAATCTAATTGCAGTTGCCTGCCTGCCAGCGTGTATGCCAGGCCCACTTGCCCAGTGCCACCACTCATATCTGTTGTAACAGTAGTGTAAATTTAAAAAAAAAAACTTTTTTGACTGTGAAACATCAGTCTGCTAGTGTAATCTAATTGCAGTTGACTGCCTGCCAGCGTGTGTGCCAGGCCCACTTGCCCAGTGCCACCACTCATATCTTGTGTAACAGTAGTGTACATTTAAAAAAAAAAAACTTTTTTGACTGTGAAACATCAGTCTGCTAGTGTAATCTAATTGCAGTTGCCTGTCTGCCAGCGTGTGTGCCAGGCTCACAGCGTATATTGTGACCACTTGCCCAGTGCCACCACTCATATCTGTTGTAACAGTAGTGTAAATTTAAAAAAAACAAAACTTTTTTGACTGTGAAACATCAGTCTGCTAGTGTAATCTAATTGCAGTTGCCTGCCTGCCAGCGTGTGTGCCAGGCCCACTTGCCCAGTTCCACCACTCATATCTGTTGTAACAGTAGTGTAAATTTAAAAAAAAAAAAAACTTTTTTGACTGTGAAACATCAGTCTGCTTGTGTAATCTAATTGCAGTTGCCTGCCTGCCAGCATGTGTGCCAGGCTCACAGCGTATACTGTGCCCACTTGCCCAGTGCCACCACTCATATCTGTTGTAACAGTAGTGTAAATTTAAAAAAAAAAAACTTTTTTGACTGTGAAACATCAGTCTGCTAGTGTAATCTAATTGCAGTTCCCTGCCTGCCAGCGTGTGTGCCAGGCCCACTTGCCCAGTGCCACCACTCATATCTGGTGTAACAGTAGTGTAAATAAAAAAAAAAACTTTTTTGACTGTGAAACATCAGTCTGCTAGTGTAATCTAATTGCAGTTGCCTGCCTGCCAGCATGTGTGCCAGGCCCACTTGCCCAGTACCACCACTCATATCTGGTGTAACAGTAGTGTAAATTAAAAAAAAAAAAAAACTTTTTTGACTGTGAAACATCAGTCTGCTTGTGTAATCTAATTGCAGTTGCCTGCCTGCCAGCATGTGTGCCAGGCCCACTTGCCCAGTGCCACCACTCATATCTGTTGTAACAGTAGTGTAAATTTTAAAAAAAATAACTTTTTTGACTGTGAAACATCAGTCTGCTAGTGTAATCTAATTGCAGTTGCCTGCCTGCCAGCGTGTGTGCCAGGCCTACTTGCCCAGTGCCACCACTCATATCTGTTGTAACAGTAGTGTAAATTAAAAAAAAAACTTTTTTGACTGTGAAACATCAGTCTGCTTGTGTAATCTAATTGCAGTTGCCTGCCAGCGTGTGTGCCAGGCTCACAGCGTATACTGTGCCCACTTGCCCAGTGCCACCATTCATATCTGGTGTAACAGTAGTGTGAATTTAAAAAAATAAAACTTTTTTGACTGTGAAACATCAGTCTGCTTGTGTAATCTAATTGCAGTTGCCTGCCTGCCAGCGTATGTGCCAGGCTCACAGTGTATACTGTGCCCACTTGCCCAGTGCCACCACTCATATCTGTTGTAACAGTAGTGTAAATTTAAAAAAAATAAACTTTTTTGACTGTGAAACATCAGTCTGCTAGTGTAATCTAATTGCAGTTGCCTGCCTGCCAGCGTGTGTGCCAGGCTCACAGCGTATACTGTGCCCACTTGCCCAGTGCCAACACTCATATCTGGTGTAACAGTAGTGTAAATTTAAAAAAAAAAAATTTGACTGTGAAACATCAGTCTGCTAGTGTAATCTAATTGCAGTTGCCTGCCTGCCAGCGTGTGTGCCAGGCTTACAACGTATACTGTGCCCACTTGCCCAGTGCCACCACTCATATCTTGTTTAATAGTAGTGTAAGTGTACATTTAAAACAAAAAAAACCTTTTTGGACTGTGAAACATCAGTCTGCTTTTTTGTGGCAGGCTCAGAGCACATACTGTGCCCACTTGCCCAGTGGCAACACTCATATCTTGTTTAATAGTATTGTAAGTGTACATTTAAAAAAAAAAAAAAAAAACTTTTTTGGCTGTGAAACATCAGTCTGCTAGTGTAATCTAATTGCAGTTGCCTGCCTGCCAGCGTGTGTGCCAGGCCCACTTGCCCAGTGCCACCACTCATATCTGTTGTAACAGTAGTGTAAATTTAAAAAAAAAATTACTTTTTGACTGTGAAACATCAGTCTGCTAGTGTAATCTAATTGCAGTTGCCTGCCTGCCAGCATGTGTGCCAGGCCCACTTGCCCAGTGCCACAACTCATATCTGATGTAACAGTAGTGTAAATTTAAAAAAAAAAAACTTTTTTGACTGTGAAACATCAGTCTGCTTGTGTAATCAAATTACAGTTGCCTGCCAACGTGTGTGCCAGGCTCACAGCGTATACTGTGCCCACTTGCCCAGTGCCACCACTCATATCTGTTGTAACAGTAGTGTAAATTTAAAAAAAAAAACTTTTTTGACTGTGAAACATCAGTCTGCTAGTGTAATCTAATTGCAGTTGCCTGCCTGCCAGCGTGTGTGCCAGGCTCACAGCGTATACTGTGCCCACTTGCCCAGTGCCACCACTCATATCTGTTGTAACAGTAGTGTAAATTTAAAAAAAATAAACTTTTTTGACTGTGAAACATCAGTCTGCTAGTGTAATCTAATTGCAGTTGCCTGCCTGCCAGCGTGTATGCCAGGCCCACTTGCCCAGTGCCACCACTCATATCTGTTGTAACAGTAGTGTAAATTTAAAAAAAAAAAAACTTTTTTGACTGTGAAACATCAGTCTGCTTGTGTAATCTAATTGCAGTTGCCTGCCTGCCAGCATGTGTGCCAGGCCCACTTGCCCAGTGCCACCACTCATATCTGTTGTAACAGTAGTGTAAATTTAAAAAAAAATAACTTTTTTGACTGTGAAACATCAGTCTGCTAGTGTAATCTAATTGCAGTTGCCTGCCTGCCAGCGTGTGTGCCAGGCCTACTTGCCCAGTGCCACCACTCATATCTGTTGTAACAGTAGTGTAAATTAAAAAAAAAACTTTTTTGACTGTGAAACATCAGTCTGCTTGTGTAATCTAATTGCAGTTGCCTGCCAGCGTGTGTGCCAGGCTCACAGCGTATACTGTGCCCACTTGCCCAGTGCCACCATTCATATCTGGTGTAACAGTAGTGTGAATTTAAAAAAATAAAACTTTTTTGACTGTGAAACATCAGTCTGCTTGTGTAATCTAATTGCCGTTGCCTGCCTGCCAGCGTGTGCCAGGCTCACAGTGTATACTGTGCCCACTTGCCCAGTGCCACCACTCATATCTGTTGTAACAGTAGTGTAAATTTAAAAAATATAAACTTTTTTGACTGTGAAACATCAGTCTGCTAGTGTAATCTAATTGCAGTTGCCTGCCTGCCAGCGTATGTGCCAGGCTCACAGCGTATACTGTGCCCACTTGCCCAGTGCCACCACTCATATCTGGTGTAACAGTAGTGTAAATTTAAAAAAAAAAAATTTGACTGTGAAACATCAGTCTGCTAGTGTAATCTAATTGCAGTTGCCTGCCTGCCAGCGTGTGTGCCAGGCTTACAACGTATACTGTGCCCACTTGCCCAGTGCCACCACTCATATCTTGTTTAATAGTAGTGTAAGTGTACATTTAAAACAAAAAAACCTTTTTGGACTGTGAAACATCAGTCTGCTTTTTTGTGGCAGGCTCAGAGCACATACTGTGCCCACTTGCCCAGTGGCAACACTCATATCTTGTTTAATAGTATTGTAAGTGTACATTTAAAAAAAAAAAAAAAAAAACTTTTTTGGCTGTGAAACATCAGTCTGCTAGTGTAATCTAATTGCAGTTGCCTGCCTGCCAGCGTGTGTGCCAGGCCCACTTGCCCAGTGCCACCACTCATATCTTGTGTAACAGTAGTGTACATTTAAAAAAAACAAACTTTTTTGACTGTGAAACATCAGTCTGCTAGTGTAATCTAATTGCAGTTGCCTGTCTGCCAGCGTGTGTGCCAGGCTCACAGCGTATATTGTGACCACTTGCCCAGTGCCACCACTCATATCTGTTGTAACAGTAGTGTAAATTTATAAAAAAAAAAACTTTTTTGACTGTGAAACATCAGTCTGCTAGTGTAATCTAATTGCAGTTGCCTGCCTGCCAGCGTGTGTGCCAGGCTCACAGCGTATACTGTGCCCACTTGCCCAGTGCCACCACTCATATCTGTTGTAACAGTAGTGTAAATTTAAAAAAAATAAACTTTTTTGACTGTGAAACATCAGTCTGCTAGTGTAATCTAATTGCAGTTGCCTGCCTGCCAGCGTGTATGCCAGGCCCACTTGCCCAGTGCCACCACTCATATCTGTTGTAACAGTAGTGTAAATTTAAAAAAAAAAACTTTTTTGACTGTGAAACATCAGTCTGCTAGTGTAATCTAATTGCAGTTGACTGCCTGCCAGCGTGTGTGCCAGGCCCACTTGCCCAGTGCCACCACTCATATCTTGTGTAACAGTAGTGTAAATTTAAAAAAAAAAAACTTTTTTGACTGTGAAACATCAGTCTGCTAGTGTAATCTAATTGCAGTTGCCTGTCTGCCAGCGTGTGTGCCAGGCTCACAGCGTATATTGTGACCACTTGCCCAGTGCCACCACTCATATCTGTTGTAACAGTAGTGTAAATTTAAAAAAAACAAAACTTTTTTGACTGTGAAACATCAGTCTGCTAGTGTAATCTAATTGCAGTTGCCTGCCTGCCAGCGTGTGTGCCAGGCCCACTTGCCCAGTTCCACCACTCATATCTGTTGTAACAGTAGTGTAAATTTAAAAAAAAAAAAAAACTTTTTTGACTGTGAAACATCAGTCTGCTTGTGTAATCTAATTGCAGTTGCCTGCCTGCCAGCATGTGTGCCAGGCTCACAGCGTATACTGTGCCCACTTGCCCAGTGCCACCACTCATATCTGTTGTAACAGTAGTGTAAATTTAAAAAAAAAAAACTTTTTTGACTGTGAAACATCAGTCTGCTAGTGTAATCTAATTGCAGTTCCCTGCCTGCCAGCGTGTGTGCCAGGCCCACTTGCCCAGTGCCACCACTCATATCTGGTGTAACAGTAGTGTAAATAAAAAAAAAAACTTTTTTGACTGTGAAACATCAGTCTGCTAGTGTAATCTAATTGCAGTTGCCTGCCTGCCAGCATGTGTGCCAGGCCCACTTGCCCAGTACCACCACTCATATCTGGTGTAACAGTAGTGTAAATTAAAAAAAAAAAAAAACTTTTTTGACTGTGAAACATCAGTCTGCTTGTGTAATCTAATTGCAGTTGCCTGCCTGCCAGCATGTGTGCCAGGCCCACTTGCCCAGTGCCACCACTCATATCTATTGTAACAGTAGTGTAAATTTTAAAAAAAATAACTTTTTTGACTGTGAAACATCAGTCTGCTAGTGTAATCTAATTGCAGTTGCCTGCCTGCCAGCGTATGTGCCAGGCCCACTTGCCCAGTGCCACCACTCATATCTGTTGTAACAGTAGTGTAAATTAAAAAAAAAACTTTTTTGACTGTGAAACATCAGTCTGCTTGTGTAATCTAATTGCAGTTGCCTGCCAGCGTGTGTGCCAGGCTCACAGCGCATACTGTGCCCACTTGCCCAGTGCCACCACTCAAATCTGGTGTAACAGTAGTGTAAATTTAAAAAAATAAAACTTTTTTGACTGTGAAACATCAGTCTGCTTGTGTAATCTAATTGCCGTTGCCTGCCTGCCAGCGTGTGTGCCAGCCTCACAGTGTATACTGTGACCACTTGCCCAGTGCCACCACTCATATCTGGTGTAACAGTAGTGTAAATTTAAAAAAAAATAACTTTTTTGACTGTGAAACATCAGTCTGCTAGTGTAATCTAATTGCAGTTGCCTGCCTGCCAGCGTGTGTGCCAGGCTCACAGCGTATACTGTGCCCACTTGCCCAGTGCCAACACTCATATCTGGTGTAACAGTAGTGTAAATTTAAAAAAAAAAAATTTGACTGTGAAACATCAGTCTGCTAGTGTAATCTAATTGCAGTTGCCTGCCTGCCAGCGTGTGTGCCAGGCTTACAACGTATACTGTGCCCACTTGCCCAGTGCCACCACTCATATCTTGTTTAATAGTAGTGTAAGTGTACATTTAAAACAAAAAAACCTTTTTGGACTGTGAAACATCAGTCTGCTTTTTTGTGGCAGGCTCAGAGCACATACTGTGCCCACTTGCCCAGTGGCAACACTCATATCTTGTTTAATAGTATTGTAAGTGTACATTTAAAAAAAAAAAAAAAAAACTTTTTTGGCTGTGAAACATCAGTCTGCTAGTGTAATCTAATTGCAGTTGCCTGCCTGCCAGCGTGTGTGCCAGGCCCACTTGCCCAGTGCCACCACTCATATCTGTTGTAACAGTAGTGTAAATTTAAAAAAAAAATTACTTTTTGACTGTGAAACATCAGTCTGCTAGTGTAATCTAATTGCAGTTGCCTGCCTGCCAGCATGTGTGCCAGGCCCACTTGCCCAGTGCCACAACTCATATCTGATGTAACAGTAGTGTAAATTTAAAAAAAAAAAACTTTTTTGACTGTGAAACATCAGTCTGCTTGTGTAATCAAATTACAGTTGCCTGCCAACGTGTGTGCCAGGCTCACAGCGTATACTGTGCCCACTTGCCCAGTGCCACCACTCATATCTGTTGTAACAGTAGTGTAAATTTAAAAAAAAAAACTTTTTTGACTGTGAAACATCAGTCTGCTAGTGTAATCTAATTGCAGTTGCCTGCCTGCCAGCGTGTGTGCCAGGCTCACAGCGTATACTGTGCCCACTTGCCCAGTGCCACCACTCATATCTGTTGTAACAGTAGTGTAAATTTAAAAAAAATAAACTTTTTTGACTGTGAAACATCAGTCTGCTAGTGTAATCTAATTGCAGTTGCCTGCCTGCCAGCGTGTATGCCAGGCCCACTTGCCCAGTGCCACCACTCATATCTGTTGTAACAGTAGTGTAAATTTAAAAAAAAAAAACTTTTTTGACTGTGAAACATCAGTCTGCTAGTGTAATCTAATTGCAGTTGCCTGCCTGCCTGCCAGCGTGTGTGCCAGGCCCACTTGCCCAGTGCCATCACTTATATCTGGTGTAACAGTAGTGTAAATAAAAAAAAAAAAACTTTTTTGACTGTGAAACATCAGTCTGCTAGTGTAATCTAATTGCAGTTGCCTGCCTGCCAGCGTGTGTGCCAGGCCCACTTGCCCAGTGCCACCACTCATATCTGTTGTAACAGTAGTGTAAATTTTAAAAAAAACTTTTTTGACTGTGAAACATCAGTCTGCTTGTGTAATCTAATTGCAGTTGCCTGCCTGCCAGCGTGTGTGCCAGGCTCACAGCGCATACTGTGCCCACTTGCCCAGTGCCACCACTCATATCTGGTGTAACAGCAGTGTGAATTTAAAAAAATAAAACTTTTTTGACTGTGAAACATCAGTCTGCTTGTGTAATCTAATTGCAGTTGCCTGCCTGCCAGCGTGTGTGCCAGGCTCACAGCGTATACTGTGCCCACTTGCCCAGTGCCACCACTCATATCTGTTGTAACAGTAGTGCAAATTTAAAAAAACAACTTTTTTGACTGTAAAACATCAGTCTGCTAGTGTAATCTAATTGCAGTTGCCTGCCTGCTAGCGTGTGTGCCAGGCTCACAGCGTATACTGTGCCCACTTGCCCAGTGCCACCACTCATATCTGGTGTAACAGTAGTGTAAATTTAAAAAAAAAATTTTTGACTGTGAAACATCAGTCTGCTTGTGTAATCTAATTGCAGTTGCCTGTCTGCCAGCGTGTGTGCCAGGCTTACAGCGTATACTGTGCCCACTTGCCCAGTGCCACCACTCATATCTTGTTTAATAGAAGTGTAAGTGTACATTTAAAACAAAAAAACCTTTTTGGACTGTGAAACATCAGTCTGCTTTTTTGTGTCAGGCTCACAGCGTATACTGTGCCCACTTGCCCAGTGCCACCACTCATATCTTGTTTAAAAGTATTGTAAGTGTACATTTTAAAAAAAAATGACAGGCAGAGGCAGGCCACCCCGCAGGTGCCGTCGTGGTCGTGGTGCTGTGATTCCCTTTGGCCCTAGAATAATGCCCAGTGTTCAGAGGCCACGTACCATGAACTCGAAAAGTTCTGAGGACATAGTTGACTTTTTAACACAGGAGACCCAGTCTTCTATAGCTTCCGCTCCGAACCTTGAGGCACCATCCTCCTCCAGCTTATCTACAGGCACCTCTCAAGTTACCACTCGCCCGCCTGCCGCCACCACCAACACTAGCACCACAGCCGCTTCACTTGATCTGTCAGAGGAGTTATTTACACATCATTTGGAAGAAATGAGTGATGCGCAACCATCATTGACAGAGGATGTAGATAACAGTGATATGTCTCAGTCAGGCAGCATTACAGACATGGACGTACGGTGTGATGATGATGATGTTGTACCCGCTGCTGCTTCCTTTGTTGATTTGTCAGATACAAGTGAAGCAGTTGATGATGACGATGCGTCCGTGGATGTCCCGTGGGTGCCCGCTAGAAGAGAAGAAGAACAGGGGGAAAGTTCAGATGGGGAGACAGAGAGGAGGAGGAGGAGACGAGTTGGAAGCAGGGGGAGGTCGTCGCAAGGAGCTAGTGGCACAGTCAGACAGCATGCATCGGCACCCAGGGTCAGCCAGACAGCACACCAAACAACGCATGCTGTTGCCACCACCAGAATGCCGTCATCGCAGAGCTCAGCAGTGTGGCATTTTTTTTGTGTGTCTGCCTCTGACAACAGTGATGCCATTTGCAACCTGTGCCAAAAGAAACTGAGTCGTGGGAAGTCCAAAACCTACCTAGGTACAACTGCTTTGCGAAGGCACATGATCGCACATCACAAACGCCTATGGGATCAACACATGAGTAGAAGCAGCACACAAACTCAAAGCCGCCATCCTCCTCCTGGTCCAGCATCTTCAGCCACGTCAACCAATGCTGTCCTCCTTGCCCCCTCTCAACCATCCGCCACTCCGTCTCTCTTCCGGCGCATTTCCTGCTCATCTGCCCACAGTCAGGTGTCTGTCAAGGACATGTTTGAGCATAAGAAGCCAATGTCACAAAGTCACCCCCTTGCCCGGCGTCTCACAGCTGGCTTGTCTGAACTCTTAGCCTGCCAGCTTTTACCATACAAGCTGGTGGAGTCTGAGGCATTCCAAAAATTTGTAGCTATTGGGACACCGCAGTGCAAGGTACCCGGCCGAAATTTCTTTTCACAAAAGGCAATCCCCAACCTGTACTCGATTGTGCAAAAGGAAGTAATGGCATGTCTGGCACACAGTGTTGGGGCAAGGGTCCATCTGACCACTGATAGCTGGTCTGAAAAGCATGGTCAGGGCAGGTATATCACCTACACTGCGCATTGGGTAAACCTGCTGATGGCTGACAACCATGGAATGCGTGGCTCTGCAGAGTTGGTGACACCGCCACGACTTGCAGGCAGGCCTGCTGCCACCTCCTCTACTCCTCCTACTCCATCCTCTTCCATAACCTCCTCGGCTGAGTCCTCTTCTGCTGCTGCGTCTTGCTCCACATCAACGGCACCCCCCCAGCTCCCCAGGTACTATTCCACATCCCGGATACAGTAGTGTCACGCCGTCTTGGGATTGACTTGCCTGAAAGCAGAGAGTCACACCGGACCAGCACTCCTGTCCGCCCTGAACGCACAGGTGGATTAGTGGCTGACTCCGCACCAACTGGAGATTGGCAAAGTGGTTTCTGACAATGGAAGTAATTTGGTGGCGGCATTGAAATTGGGCAAGTTGACACATGTGCCGTGCATGGCACATGTGTGTAATCTGATCGTACAACGCTTTGTGCATAAGTACCCAGGCTTACAGGATGTCCTGAAGCAGGCCAGGAAGGTGTGTGGCCATTTCAGGCGTTCCTACACTGCCATGGCGCACTTTTCTGATATCCAGCGGCGAAACAACATTCCAGTGAGGCGCTTGATTTGCGACAGCTCGACACGTTGGAATTCAACACTCCTAATGTTCGACCGCCTGCTCCAACAAGAAAAAGCCGTTAACAAGTATTTGTATGACCGGAGTGCTAGGACAGCCTCCCGGAGCTGGGAATTTTTTTGCCATGTTACTGGACGCTCATGCGCAATGCCTGTAGGCTCATGCGTCCTTTTGAGGAGGTGACAAACCTAGTCAGTC
This sequence comes from Bombina bombina, assembly GCF_027579735.1. Classification (NCBI taxonomy): domain Eukaryota; kingdom Metazoa; phylum Chordata; class Amphibia; order Anura; family Bombinatoridae; genus Bombina; species Bombina bombina. The sequence continues at coordinate 1,356,371,393 of NC_069500.1, forward strand.
GCACCGAAGGCACCATCAGCGACATCATACCATTTGTTTTCTTCCTGGAGCATGCCCTGCGAAGAGTGCTGGATCAGGCCGTAGATGATCGTGAAGAGGAAGTGTTGTGGTCACCATCACCACCAGAAACAGTCTTATCAGCATCGCTTGCTGGACCTGCAGCAATGCTGGAAGAGGATTGTGAGGAAGAGGAGTCAGAGGAAGAATGTGGCTTTGAGGAGGAGGAGGAAGACTAACCACAACAGGCATCCCAGGGTGCTCGTTGTCACCTATCTGGTACCCTTGGTGTTGTATGTGGCTGGGGGGAAGAAGATACCTTCAGTGACATCACTGAGGACGAGGAACTGGACATGAGTAGCTCGGCATCCAACCTTGTGCAAATGGGGTCTTTCATGCTGTCGTGCCTGTTGAGGGACCCTCATATAAAAAAGCTGAAGGAGAACGACCTGTACTGGGTGTCCACGCTACTAGACCCCCGGTATAAGCATAAAGTGCCTGAAATGTTACCGAATTACCACAAGTCAGAAAGGATGCAGCATTTCCAAAATAAATTAAAAAGTATGCTTTACACAGCGTATAAGGGTGATGTCACAGCACAACAAGAATCTAACAGGGGAAGAGGTGAAAGTAATCCTCCGACTCCCACGACCACGCCGGCAAGGACAGGACGCTTTACAGACGTGTTGTTGATGGAGGACATGCAGAGCGGTTTAAGTCCTATGCATCGCCACAGCCCTTCGGGGTCCACTCTCAGAGAACGACTCGACCGACAGGTAGCAGACTACCTCGCCTTAACTGCAGATCTTGACACTCTGAGGAGCGATGAACCCCTTGACTACTGGGTGTGCAGCCTTGACCTGTGGCCTGAGCTATCCCAATTTGCGATAGAACTTCTGGCCTGCCCCGCTACAAGTGTCCTGTCAGAAAGGACCTTCAGTGCAGCAGGAGGTATTGTGACTTGCATGACTTATCCGCCACCAACTATGGTTCAAGCCGCAATGTTTTAGGGCTCAGCGGCTGCAACAATACCTAATTTTTCAGGCATGTGTACATGCCAAATTTTTCTGGCCTCTGGTGCTGCACTGTGGCTTCAAAAACCAAACCAAAAAAAAGGCACGTAACAGGGATTAAACTGATAGGAATAGTACTACTTAACACACCACTCCTATCTGGTGGCACATTAGATTGCACGCGCAGTGCCCCAAATTTGAAGTAGGAGGACCGACCAAGCATCTTTTTCCATCTCCCGGATCCTAAAATCCATGCCATATACACGTCCCCTGGTGCCGCAACTGCCTCTGGGAACCTTACCATTGGTCCCAGACTTGTAATTCTCTGTCTGGGAAATTATCTATCTATCAAATCTATCTATTTAGCTATTAAATCTATCTATCTATCGTATCTATCAAATGTATATTGCATCTATTGATCTATCTATCTAATCTATGTATCTATCTATCAAATCTATCTATAGTGGCCGGACTGTTTTGTGACAGCCACTTGTGTTTCGGCCAAATGTCCGTCGACCAAATGTCCGTCGGCCAAATGTCCGTCGGCTAAAAGTCCGGCCACAATTGCACGCGCAGTGCCCCAAATTTGAAGTAGGTGGACCGACCAAGCATCTTTCTCCATCTCCCGGTTCCTAAAATCCATGCCATATACACGTCCCCTGGCGCCGCAACTGCCTCTGGGAACCTTACCATGGGTCCCAGACCGCACGTCTTGTAATTCTCTGTCTGGGAAATTATATATCTATCAAATCTATCTATTTATCTATCAAATCTATCTATCTATCTATCGTATCTATCAAATGTATATTGCATCAATTGATCTATCTAATCTATGTATCTATCTATCAAATCTATCTATCTTGTGGTTGTGCAAATGGACTGTTTGCGGTTGTTTGCGGTGCGTTAAACGGGGAGTTTGGTCTGTCACTGTGAAGCAGGCGTAACCCTTACACTACCTGATCGATACAACATCATACCTGATGTTATAAAGCACGTTATTCCAAACAATTTAGGAATGTTAGGTGATTTATGCCCTTTATGGATTAAAACCAGACTCTGCATCAACTATGTAATTTTACGTGGGAGTTTTGCCATGGATCCCCCTCCAGCATGCCACAGTCCAGGTGTTAGTACCCTTGAAACAACTTTTCCATCCCTATTGTGGCCAGAAAGAGTCCCTGTGGGTTTTAAAATTCGCCTGCCTATTGAAGTCAATGGCGGTTCACCCGGTTCGCCCGTTCACGAACAGTTGCGGAGGCTCGTGTTCGCCATTTGCGAACGGAAAATTTTCAGTTCGCGACATCACTAATCATAACTAGAGTTCACATTGGTCTTGCTTGCAAGCTCAAGAAAACTCTACAATATTTAAAATGAAATAATAAGATATAAAAAGAGCAGTGATTTAAAGGGGCATACGAGATAACACAATACTATAACTTTGCAGTATTACCCTTGCATCTGTAGGTAATTCAAAAATATATTTTAAAAAATTGTCTCAATTTAAAAACTAAAATCAGACTTTTAGCAAAACGTGTGCAAATCAGATTAACAGTGTTACATAAATCAATATCAACTGTAAAAACAATATATAACAATTTAATTTTGATATAGACCAATTAGGCAATGAAAATCTTTCAAACCTCTGATTTTCTCCAATAAGAGAGAAAAAAAAGACATTAAGGCCGATTTACCAAATGTCTGTCGGACCTGATCCGACAGTGCGGATCAGGTCCGACAGACATCGCTGAATGCAGACAGAGCTGCTGGTGCAACGCCGCCCCCTGCAGACTCGCGGCCAATCGGCCGCCAGCAGGGGGGTGTCAATCAACCCGATCGTACTCGATCCGGTTGAATTGTGGCGATTCCTGTCCACCTCATCAGAGCAGGCGGCCAGGGTTATGGAGCAGCGGTCCATAACTTGTGTTTCTGGCGAGTCTAAAGACTCGCCAGAAACACAGGCCCTCAAGCTCATCCGGAGCTTGATAAATGGGCCTCATTGTATTACATGACATCTTTATGGTTACTAAATAAAACTTTGCAGTGTATGTTTATGTTTTATTTTGCTTGGTTTAACTGTATTTTTGGGAGTTGTCCATTGCCCCCAGAGAAGATCAAAAGCATAGTACAGATTTCTGTGCAAGATAGTGCAACAGTTGCAAAATGAGAAGTTTTTAAAATAGTCATTTTGCATGCAGATTGTTTGCAATAGAATGCTTTATAACTGATATATACTGGCCTAGATTATGATCAGAACACAAAATTGCGATTTTGTGAGCATATCATTTGTGCTCCACTCAGTAATACTGGCACACGCAAATGTGTGTTGGTATTACAAGTTGAGCGCAATGTGAATGTGACCTCCCATTGCCTGGAAGCTTTGCACTCACAAGAGCGCACTTCCATAGGCTCCAATAGGACCCTCGTTCTGATGCTGTCAGACATGGCAAAGAAACTAGCGCAGCACAGGGGGTATGTCACGCAGCGTTGGGCAGCAAATTTAAAATATATATGTATATGAATATATAAATATATATTTATGTGTTTATATCTGTATAAACACATATTAACACATAATTATATATGTATATAAAAATATAGTTGCAGTATAAAACACAGTCCCCTTAGAATGCAATTTTATGGCACTTTAACCTTTTATAACTGCTTTGTGCAGTTATTTTAAATGTAAAATAAGATACTCATATTTTTTTTATTAATAAATTAACTGTACACCTTAATTTGGAGGAAATTGGGGGACATTTTTCTCTGGTTAATGAATTCAAGCGCAAAGTGCTACTGCCAGCTCGCGGTAGCATTAACCATCCACTTGTAATGGCTGGTTATTTAATTTGCTTACGGGCACATGTTACATTAGCGCTTCACTTGCAATCTAGCCCACTATCTATAGATCAAAAAAACAAAAACAAACTTTAATTTCTGTTTTAGGCCTGTCCTGTTTTTTTTATTATTTAAAAGGATAGGACAGTCAAAATTAAACTTGCATGATTCAGATAGAGCAAGTCATTTTAAGACACTTCTATTTTCAAGTAGTCATTGTTTAAAAATAATATGTACATATCTTACACAAGTTGGAGCTAGCTGGTTATGGGTGCCTGCACACATTTGTCTCTTGTGACTGGCTGACTAAATGTGGTCAGCTAGCTCTCAGTAGTTCATTGCTGCTCTTTCAGTAAAGGATATCAAGGGAATGAAGCAAATTTGATAGTAGTAAATTGGTAAGTTGTTTAAAATTGTATGTTCTATCTAAATCATGGTCTCTTTAAACTGGGCTAACCTATCACATTGATCCTAATACTGTATGTACATGCACTATACCCCCCCCCCCCCCACACACACACACGGTTTAAGTGTTCCCAGTGTGAATGCTTCTCTGAGTGCATGCAGTCACAGTGGCTCCAAGGAAAGATTTGTCACCCAATCCTTCTTATCCAGAGACTTGTGAAACTTAAAAAATATCTGCTCTATTTAAAATATGCCTGCACAGTACATACGGAAAAATGTTACATCTAATTGTAAATTAAATGTCTATTGATGTGTATTTTTAGAAAAAGGCACAAAATATAATCTTTTGTAAACTGAACTAAAATAAGGCTTATTTGCTGAAAACATATGATTGTGAGTAAAGAAATAACTATTAATTTAAAGGGGAATTTCTCACATGCGTTTACACAATGTGATGAGCCATGATTCAAATAGAATATGCAATTACATTTTTTTTCCAATATACGTCCATTATCAAAACATGCACATTCTTTTTTATATGAAAACTTTCTGAGACTCCAGTTTCTACTGAGCATGTGCAAAAGTGCATAGTATATGTATATGCATTTTGTGATTGGCAGGTGGCAGCCATATAACAGGGGGAGGGAAAATTGGATTAACTTTGAAACTTGCTAGAAAATTTTCAACCGCTCATTTCAAATTTAAAGTAAGGGCTACTGCATTGTCTTTTTATTGTATATTTGACAGTTATTCAATTCTACAATATTAAGTGCTCCTTTAAGTGGTCCTTTAAGCACTAGTTTCTCAACCTGTGGTATGTGTACCCCTGGGGGTACTTGGGGCATTGCCAAGGCATGGATTGTCACTCATTATTTTTTCTCCTGATGTAGATATTGTAAACATGAAATATCAAAGGAAGTTGTGTTTCTCATTTCTACCCTTGAGCACTTCTAACAGGGCAGAGTGGGAGTATTTCCCTGCCTGGGTTTGGACCACTGCTCAATCACTGATTCACCTCACATTGGTAAAACCTTAGATTTTGACTTGTTAGTGACATATATGAAAGCTGGAAATGAGCTTCACTGATATGAACAGAGAAAGTGTATTACTGTGACCAATTGTCACAGAGACAAGTGCCAGATAAATGTGCCACTGTAAAATAGGTAAAGTGCATCATACTGAAGTATGCCTCAGTAAAACAAGACAGATAAACTATGTATGAAATGGTTATTAAAAATAGAAAGATGCTACCATAAATATTACTTTATTCATCATGCAGAAAATAGTTTTATTTTGTTATTCTTTAATGTAAGAAGCACAGTAATTACATATAATTATAAATATTAATATAAAGAGAGAAGCGCTCTACCAGGAACGAACAACAGCTCAGTGGCTTGTTCTATGGCGATTTACCACCCGGAATCAGCCTCTTTTAGACCAGTGTGCTTTTCACAGAAGAAAACTTTCCTGAAGTATATCAGTCTGATCCTGCCAATTAAGGTCAGTCCAGCCCCGAAATACCAGGCAATTCTCCTCTGAACAAGGAACATGACAACCCCAGATGATCGTTTCGGCCTCCTATGGGCCTCGCCAGTGAGGTGCAGCCACATTCCTCTAAGCACACTGGGCAAGGAGTCCACGTCTGGTTTCCCCCATCACCCATAGGGAGACTTCCCCAGGGTCATAATAATTTGCATACAAAGAGAGAAGCGCTCTACCAGGAACGAACGACAGCTCAGTGGCTTGTTCTATGGCGATTTACCACCCGGAAGCAGCCTCTTTTAGACCAGTGTGCTTTTCACAGAAGAAAACTTTCCTGAAGTATATCAGTCTGATCCTGCCAATTAAGGTCAGTCCAGCCCCGAAATACCAGGCAATTCTCCTCTGAACAAGGAACATGACAACCCCAGACGATAAATATTAATGGCCTATATATCTGTGTTTTATGTGTTGATTATTCTCGGTTGTAATATTGCCAAAAATTAAATTCCGGAAAACATAAAACAAATATCAGATTCCATTATGTTTACTTAATTAACCAATCTGATACAAGCTTTTCATGATTTTCATTTTTGCTCATGTAAAAGATCAGTAACATTTGTGCTTACAGTTGGGGTACATAGAAATCAAATGAATGCCTACAGAGGTATTTGCTACAAAAAGGTTGAAAAACACTGCTTTAAGCTTTGAAACGTGCATACATAAAATATTAACATCAGAAAATTAATTAACTATTTCAGTTGTAAATATGTAATATGTTAATTAAATTCTGACACAAAATGACAGGAAAACGATTAATGGGACAACAAAGTGCAAAATAAAATGCTGTAATGTTTATTTTATGATTGCTCTATTGCTTGCATATAACTATTTGTTTAACCCATTCAGAGGCATTGCACACATAGTTAAAGCAAGCTCCAGAGGAGCAATGTACTACTAGGGATATCTGCACACATCCGTTGTGCCAATGACTAGAGGCATACAGACGACTCAAATGTTTCGGATTCTGCAGGATCGTCCCTTTATGAGGTCTGGCCTGCTTCATTTTACATCTTCTTGGCCAGGAAAAATTCCCCAGCAAGGCACAGTATCTCATCACGATATGCCCCAGCCACACCAAAAGCCCACAAGTTCCCCTCCCTCTCCCGGAAAGCCTCTGGAAAATGTTGGGAAGAATGAGCATTACTGCTCCTCCGCATACCTGGGAATGCTTTTTTACAAAGGATACCAAGATAATGGAGTAAATATAATAATAATGATGATAATAAAAGCTAATTTAAAAGTTTCTTATAGTTCTAAAGTCTCACCTAAAAAATATGAGGCTTTTAAATGGACACTAAAGTCAGAATTAAACTTTTATGATTGAGATACAGCTTGCACCTTTAAGAAACTTTCCAATTCACTTTCATTATGAAATTGTTCACAGTTTTTTTATATGAACACTTTCTAAGGCACAAACCAGGCCGGCCCTTTGGGCAAGACAAGAGGGGCACCCGTCCCGGCGCCCATGCTTTTGGGTGCCCCACACTTGATCATGATGGTATGAGATGGTGCAATATATATCCTGTATTTAATTTATGAAGAAGTGTTTATGGTATTAGGAGGTGTTATTCTTTATATATCACTGAATGCTGGGACAGGAAGGGTCATACAGGGTATAGGGCATACAGGGGAGGGGAATAAGTGAGTTGGGCTGAAGGGCCCCTCAAATTTGTCTTGCCCAGGGCTCAACAAATGCTAAGGGTTGTCCTGGCAACAGCTACTACTGAGCATGTTGCAAGAGTTCCCAGTGTATGCGTATATGAATCTGTGATTGGCTGATGGCTGTCACATGACACAAGAGACCAGCAAATTAAACTACATTTTGAAGTTTGTCAGAAAAAATAAATCTACTGGTAATTTAAAATTCAGATCTTATCATCATAACCAAGAATAGCCTTGTTGTCTGAAGACTCAAGCCCAGATTGGTTCCTCCAAATAAGGTAAGTAGAGGGCGGAGTTTGGTTTTATGAAAAAAAAACTGCAGTAAAAAACTAAGTTAAAATTTAACTGATCAATTTTCTTTCGGGATGATGAGAGTCCACAGGAAGCCTTGATGTGTGGGATATAATTCCTGCCACTAGGAGGAGGCAAAGAAGGAGACGTATAGGTAGGAAAGACAAAAGCAGGGTCTACAGAGGTGCAAATTAGAACGGTCGCCCATAAAAAATGTAAGAAGGACGGGGCCTGTTGACTATTAAAGATATCAGGTAAGCATAGATTTATCTTTCTTTTATAAGATGATGAGAGTCCACAGGAAACCTTGACGTATAAAGACAAGAAAATGTGAGAAAATGCAGGCACTACTCAGTGTGTAAAAAGTAAAAACACAACCTTTATTCGGCTTGGTTAAAAATATGCAAACAATCCAATCATAAGGCAGACACACAGACAAGAGGGACAGACGGCTTGACGCGTTTCATGCCCCCTAGTGGCGCTTAATCATAGGCTGAGAATAGGTATCCCTTATATAGGGATTTGTGAACCCTTCCTTCACCAACAACACATAATTAAAAAACAATATAAAATACAATACATATTTCAATAGGTCACTTGTGAAATAGAGTCAAAGAAAATAATATAAACAAGCAAATGGTATTATATGAAAATGCAAAACAAATAAAGAACCAATTCTCAATACACAGGACATGATGGTTAATAAATCTAAGTGGTAGCTAATAGATCAAAAAGGGTTGTATTAGACAACAACAGATAGACATTTAAAAGGACATCCTATACCATATTATATATATTATATTATATATTATATATTATGAATTATTGTTATAGATAACTAAAGAAGGAAGGGTTAACAAATCCCTATATAAGGGATACCTATTCTCACACATGTCAGCCTATGATTAAGTGCCACTAGGGGCACGAAACACGCCAGGCCATCTGTCCCTCTTGTCTGTGTGTCCGCCTTATGATCGGATTGTTTGTATATTTTTTTTTTTTTTTAAATATGTTTTATTGAAAAACTCAAGTTTTGTATACAACATGTAAAATTTTCACAGTTATGTTTTCCAGTCTTTGCCTTTTTCTTTTTTTTCCCCCTTACCCCTTACCCCCCTCCGACTTCTCAGTGTTGTCCTTGGCAGCTTGTGTCATTATTGTAGATACTGCTAAGTTTCGCAGTTCCATCATAGAGTCTGAGTCCGTGTAGGCCTTATAGCCTGGCAAATATAATCAATAATACTTGGTAAAGATGCTAGCTTGTATTTAAACAAATATAAAGTTTCATATAAAAAGTAAAACAGTGTGTGACCTCTGAGTGGCACCATGAGAAGGAAAAGGGGTCATAGGTTCACCCGTGGAAGGATTTTTACATGCAATTGCTTCTGCACAGTTAGTGGTCCCTTGTTTCCCGGGTCTGTCATTGTGTTTTACGCGTTTTTGTGTCTTATCCCTACTTAGCCAGTGGGGAGATGTGTTATGCAAGTAGTCACGTCTTTTGTCCTGAATTGTAGTGTTTGTATATTTTTAACCAAGCCGATTAAAGGTTGTGTTTTTACTTTTTACACACCGAGTAGTGCCTGCATTTTCTCTCAAGCTTAGTAAATCACCTGCTCGAGTCAAAAAGCTAAGGCTACCACAATAGCCTTCTGACCTTTACAAGAACCAGAATGATGAACTAATAAACTAGAACTTTGTTCCAAATCCTTAGTAGCTTGAAGGTAAAACTTTAACACTCTAACAACATCAAGTTTATGAAGAAGCTGTTCTTTAGAATTAGAAGGATCAGGACACAACAATGAACGAACAATTTCCTGATTGATATTTTCTGAAAAAACAACCTTGGGAAGAATATCATATAAAGCAGATAATTCAGAAACTCTTCCAGCAGAAGATATAGCTAAAAGAAAAAGAACCTTCCATGACAAAAGTTTAATATCTATGCTGTGCATAGGTTCAAAAGGAGGACCTTGGAGAACTGAAAGAACTAAATTCAAATTTCAAAGTGGAGAAATAGGTCTCACAGCTGTTTGAACAAAAGTATGTACATCAGAAAGTCTGGCTATATAATTCTCACCAATGTTTGAACAAAGGTATGTACATCAGGAAGTCTGGCTATACTTTGTGTGAAAAAGAACAGATAAAGTTGAAATTTGGCTTTTCAAGGAATTAGCGGACAAACCCTTGACAAGACCATCTTGAAGAAACTTAAGGATCCTAGGGATCTGGAAGAAATGCCAGGAAACCCCTCTAGAAAAGCACCAATCAAAGTACACCTTCCAAATCTTATGGTAAATCTTTCGGGTGACAGGTTTCCTAGCTTGCAAAAAAGTGACAATAACCGAATCAGAGAAACATGTATGTTTCAGAATTAGGTGTTCAACCTCCACACCTTTAAATTTAGAGATTTGAGATCTGGGTGGAAGAGAGGGCACTGAGACAAGAGATTTTTCTTCTGATTAAGAAGCCATAGAGGGAAAACTGGACATCTGAACCAAATCTGCATACCAGGTATGTGGGGCCTTGCTGGAGGTATCAGGATTAAAGATGGGTCTGGGAGTCCCTTCCTTCTTTGGAACAATGAAGAGATTAGAATATAAACCTTGTCTCTATTCTGAGACAGGTACAGGTACAATTATGCCTATTTCCTCCAAATTCTGAACACATTGAATGAAAGCAGCTGCCTTCATAGTATTCGTGTGGACATGAGATTCTGGTTTGGGGGCCACACCTTCCTGCAGATTTAGAATTGGAGTTGGACTTCTTGTTTTGCTTAATTTTAGCCCAAGAAGATCCATGTTTCCAGGCATGCTTGGAGGACGCTGTCTTTTGAGAGGAGGAAGACTTCTGATCTCAATGAATGAAAGGAACAAAAACTGTTTCCCGGCCTATTCTTTCCCTTTGACTTCTTATCCTGAGGAAGGAAGGCTCCTTTACCTTTTGGTAACAGTCTTGATAATAGAGTCTAGTCCAAAAAGAATCTTTCCTTGGAAGGAAAGAGTCATTAATCTGTTTTTGGACACCATGTCATCGGCTAAGCCATAAGGCCCATCGCATCAAGACTGCAAGGGACATATTCTTGACATCAATCTTGATGATGTCCATAACTGTGTCACAAATAAAAAATAAAATAAAATTTATAATCGGAGTAAATTGGAAAGTTGCTTAAAATGGCATGCTCTATCTGAATCATGAAAGAAAAAAATTGGATTTCATATGTCATTAAAGGGCCATAAAGAAATTTTAAAACAAATAATAATCCAAAAAGAGTAAAAGAGCTGCTGGAGTAAAATACAGGATAAATGGAGTCTCAAAGGTACTCAAAGTGTGATAAAAGTTCCTTCAAGTCCCAAAATATTAGCTTTTGTGGTAGGCAGGCTTAGTCCCCTTGGCTATGATATACCTGTGAAAAGTATGTACAAATAGCATTTGGGCTGTGTGAGTGCTGTAGAAATACTTACCTGAGTGAAGCACCACTCCACTGAGCTTAACAGTACGATGACTGTAGCTGTATCCAGTAGAGAGCCCACCCAGTGCTGCATAGGTAACAGCAGAGGATTTGAGAGGAAATACCTTTAATCCCACAGGAGGAGGGTAAGGAACATGTCCCCATGACACCTGAGGCTAGTTATGGCTGAAATCCCATAGGGAAATACAGACCACATAACCTGGTATTCCTGTACCCCTTCCTCTGCAGTGATATGTGCCAGGGGCAATGGGTCTCACATAGGTCTGAGCTCCCATAATATAATTCTTAAGTGAATAGCTGGAAGACCTTTATCTTTATCCTCTCTCCTGGGAGGCAAAGAACAATCTGAGTGGTGCTGGGAGGTGGGAGGGATTAAAATGTCTTGTTGTGGGTTCTTTGCCTCCTCCTAGTGGCAGGAATTCTATCCCACACATCAAAATTTTCTGTGGACTCTCACCATCTTATGAAATAAAAAATACATATTTTTTAAATGTTTATACTTGGCTGATATGTTATTCTATAGAAAGACAGTATAAATGGATTGTAATTACAGGGTGTTTACTGTCCCTTTAATTAATGTTTTGAAGATGTTTCCTCAACTAAATATTTATCAAGTACATTTCTAGTTTTCCAGTCCGCCCCCCCCCCCCCATGCTAATGATAGGTTCAGTTGGTTGCAGTTAATTAATGGCACCTGTTAAATGATATAAGTATTTTAATATGTTATAGTTTATCACTGTACTTAGGAGCTGAGAGGTCAAATATATGACATCATCTCTGTCCCAGGCTTTTAATAGCATGGCGGCTTATGGTCACACAGGTGCAGATTATACACCATGTGACTGAAGCAGCAGACACAGCTGAGAAAATAAGTCCGTCATCTGTTGCTTTCCACACTTGTTCAAGAGTACTTTTCCTTCCTGATAGCGCAGAGTGGGACTTTCTGTCTGGTCTGTTAAACCCAAGCAAACAATTCTGATAGAATTCTGGAACACTCTGGCCGATGTTAAATAAACTCTAAAATAAAAAAATTAAAAAAATTACATTTTTACAGTGCAGCAAATAGACCAATTTGCATTTTCTTTGCATTTATATAGATGGTTATGAAATGTTTAAAGGGATATTACATAGTAAATACATGCTAGACAGTATGATGTATTCAATGCAAAGATTAGCCATAGAATAATACTGTATGAAGATGTATTTCATAATTATATTAGCTGTTTGAAAGGGTAAAGGTTTATTCTCAATAAACTACTTTATTTTCTATAAAGTAATAAGGTCTGACATGTTTAAATCTAGGTTTTCTCTATTATCTGCTGATGACAATAAGAGACATATATAAATCAGGCAATAAAAGAGATTGTGTGAACAAGGATGTGTGGAACAGTAGCAGACCTACTCAACAGAGGGCCCCAAAACTCTGTAGTAAGCAATAGTAATAATATACATGCTGCTCTGTATATATGGGCCCCACAGCACAGGAGTCCTGATGCCACTGCACCAGCTGCACCAGTGGTAGTTCCAACCCTGGTGTAGAATATACGATTGTTAAAGTAACTAACAATTTTTCTACACAGCCTTGTTTACACAGTCTGTTTTGTTACCTGTGTTATATGTGTCTCTAGTAATTTTCCTAAGCAGGGGAGAGATAAGTGAAAAACCTAGGTTCAAACATGGAGGCTCCCATTACGTAATGAAAACTCAATAGAATTGAGAAAAACAACAAGTTTCAAAGTTAATTTACTGGAAAAGAGGACAAAATAAATAATGAAAGTATATTGCAAATGTTTTTACTACATAATTAAATATTTTATATTACAATCTCCAACTGTTTTATGTACGTTCAAATGGCCATTAGACTGAAAAAAATACAAGCTCTAATTCATACCCCGCTGCTGATTGCAGGGGTTAAACATATACAGCTAGATTTAGAGTTTTGCGGCCAAAGGGGTGCGTTAGCTACGCGTGCTTTTTTCCCCCCGCACCTTTTAAACAATGCTGGTATTTAGAGTTCTCAGAAGGGCTGCGTTAGGCTCCAAAAAGGGAGCGTATAGCATAATTTACCGCCACTGCAACTCTCAATACCAGCTGTGCTTACGGACGCGGCCAGCTTCAAAAACGTGCTCATGCACAATTTCCCCATAGGAAACAATGGGGCAGTTTGAGCTGAAAAAAAACCTAACACCTGCAAAAAAGCAGCGTTCTGCTCCTAAAGCAGCCCCATTGTTTCCTATGGGGAAACACTTCCTAAGTCTGCACCTAACACCCTAACATGTACCCCGAGTCTAAACACCCCTAGCCTTACACTTATTAACCCCTAATCTGCCGACCCCGCTATCGCTGACACCTGCATTATACAATTAACCCCTAATCTGCCGCTCCGTACACCGCCACAACCTACGTTATCCCTATGAACCCCTAATCTGCTGCCCCTAACCCCCGCCGACCCCTATATTATATTTATTAACCCCTAATCTGCCGCCCCCAACGTTGCCGCTACCTACCTACAATTATTAACCCCTAATCTGCCGACCGGACCTCACTGCTACTCTAATAAATGTATTAACCCCTAAAGCTAAGTCTAACCCTAACCCTAACACCCCCCTAAGTTAAATATAATTTTTATCTAACTAAATAAAATAATTCTTATTAAATAAATTATTCCTATTTAAAGCTAAATACTTACCTGTAAAATAAACCCTAATATAGCTACAATATAAATAATAATTATATTGTAGCTATTTTAGGATTTATATTTATTTTACAGGCAACTTTGTATTTATTTTAACTAGGTACAATAGCTATTAAATAGTTAATAACTATTTAATAACTACCTAGCTAAAAGAAATACAAAATAACCTGTAAAATAAATCCTAACCTAAGTTACAATTAAACCTAACACTACACTATCAATAAATTAATTAAATAAACTACCTACAATTATCTACAATTAAATCAACTAAACTAAATTACAAAAAAAAAACAAATACTAAATTACAAAAACAAACACTAAATTACGAAAAATAAAAAAAGATTACAAGAATTTTAAACTAATTACACCTACTCTAAGCCCCCTAAAAAATAACAAAGCCCCCCAAAATAAAAAAATGCCCTACCCTATTCTAAAATAAATATTTTACAGCTCTTTTACCTTACCAGCCCTTAAAAGGGCCTTTTGCGAGGCATGCCCCAAAGAATTCTGCTCTTTTGCCTGTAAAAAAAAACCATACAATACCCCCCCAACATTACAACCCACCACCCACATACCCCTAATCTAACCCAAACTCCTCTTAAATAAACCTAACACTAAGCCCCTGAAGATCTCCCTACCTTGTCTTCACCACGCCGGGTATCACCGATCCGTCCAGGAGAGGGTCCGAAGTCTTCATCTAATCCGGGCGGTGTCTTCATCCAAGCGGGGGCTGAAGAGGTCCATCATCCGGCTGAAGTCTTCATCCAAGCGGAGGCTGAAGAGGTCCATCATCTGGCTGAAGTCTTCTATCAAGCGGCATCTTCAATCTTCTTTCTTCCGGATCCATCTTCATCCCGCCGACGCGGAACATACTTCTTCCCCGACGGACTAACGATGAATGAAGGTTCCTTTAAGGGACGTCATCCAAGATGGCGTCCCTTCAATTCCAATTGGCTGATAGGATTCTATCAGCCAATCGGAATTAAGGTAGGAATAATCTGATGGAATCAGCCAATCAGATTGAGCTCGCATTCTATTGGCTGTTCCGATCAATAGAATGTGAGCTCAATCTGATTGGCTGATTCCATCAGCCAATCAGATTTTTCCTACCTTAATTCCGATTGGCTGATAGAATCCTATCAGCCAATCAGAATTGAAGGGACGCCATCTTGGATGACGTCCCTTAAAGGAACCTTCATTCGTCGTTAGTCCGTCGGTGAAGAAGGATGTTCCCCGTCGGCGGGATGAAGATGGATCCGGAAGAAAGAAGATTGAAGATGCCGCTTGATAGAAGACTTCAGCCGGATGATGGACCTCTTCAGCCCCCGCTTGGATGAAGACTTCAGCCGGATGATGGACCTCTTCAGCCCCCGCTTGGATGAAGACATCGCCCGGATTGGATGAAGACTTCGGACCCTCTTCTGGACGGATTGGTGATACACGGCGTGGTGAAGACAAGGTAGGGAGATCTTCAGGGGCTTAGTGTTAGGTTTATTTAAGTGGGGTTTGGGTTAGATTAGGGGTATGTGGGTGGTGGGTTGTAATGTTGGGGGGGGTATTGTATGTTTTTTTTTACAGGCAAAAGAGCAGAATTATTTGGGGCATGCCCCGCAAAAGGCCCTTTTAAGGGCTGGTAAGGTAAAAGAGCTGTAAAATATTTATTTTAGAATAGGGTAGGGCATTTTTTTATTTTGAGGGGCTTTGTTATTTTTTTATGGGGCTTAGAGTAGGTGTAATTAGTTTAAAATTCATGTAATCTTTTTTTATTTTTTGTAATTTAGTGTTTGTTTTTGTAATATAGTGTTTTGTTTTGTTTTGTAATTTAGTTTAGTTGATTTAATTGTAGATAATTGTAGGTAGTTTATTTAATTAATTTATTGATAGTGTAGTGTTAGGTTTAATTGTAACTTAGGTTAGGAAATATTTTACAGGTAATTTTTAAATTATTTTAACTAGGTAGCTATTAAATAGTTATTAACTATTTAATAGCTATTGTACCTAGTTAAAATAAATACAAAGTTGCCTGTAAAATAAATATAAATCCTAAAATAGCTACAATATAATTATTATTTATATTGTAGCTATATTAGGGTTTATTTTACAGGTAAGTATTTAGCTTTAAATAGGAATAATTTATTTAATAAGAATTATTTTATTTCGTTAGATAAAAATTATATTTAACTTAGGGGGGTGTTAGTGTTAGGGTTAGACTTAGCTTTAGTGGTTAATACATTTATTAGAGTAGCGGTGAGGTCCGGTCGGCAGATTAGGGGTTAATAATTGTAGGTAAGGTAGCGGCGACGTTGGAGGGGGCAGATTAGGGGTTAATAAATATTATGTAGGGGTCGGCGGTGTTAGGGGCAGCAGATTAGGGGTACATAGGGATAATGTAGGTTGCGGCGGTGTGCGGTCGGCAGATTAGGGGTTAAAAAAATGTATTAGAGTGGCGGCGATGTGGGGGGCCTCGGTTTAGGGGTACATAGGTAGTTTATGGGTGTTAGTGTACTTTAGAGCACAGTAGTTAAGAGCTTTATGAACCGGCGTTAGCCCAGAAAGCTCTTAACTCCTGGCTTTTCTCTGCGGCTGGAGTCTTGAAGTCTTGAGTCTAATGCTCACTTGAGCCAAGACTCTAAATACCGGCGTTAGAAAGATCCCATTGAAAAAATAGGCTATGCAATTGGTGTAGGGGGATCTGCGGTATGGAAAAGTCGCGGCTGGAAAGTGAGCGTTAGACCCTTTCCTGACTGAGCGGGCGGCCAAAACCAGCTTTAGGGCCCCCTAATGCTGGTTTTGACGGCTAACACAGAACTCTAAATCTAGGCGATAGACTTGCACCATTGCTAGTGTTAAAAATACATGCTCTAACGAATGAGAACATGTCATTGTTTTCACTATAATAGCCTTTTAAAGAGACATTAAAGGGTCAGTAAAATCAAAATTAAACTTTCAAGATTCTCAGGCCCTGATATTCAAATGATTCTCCAGCTTAGAGAGAAATTGTAGTTCAGACTTCACAAAGAATGAACTCACTGAATTTTCAAAAGAAAAAGGGTAGAACTCTCCAGCACGGCGAGATCTCTCTCATTTATGAAGCAGAGACAAACCCAGTGCAATATAGCACTGCATGATATGAAAGTTCTGTTACACTTACACTTTGTGCATTGTATTTTATATTACTATACATTTCAGATTTGGTCCTTTCAGTATTATTACATCTTTGCACTTTCTCATTTGTAATTTTCTCATTTGAATGTAAAGTTTCATGAATGAGTGCCAGGTTTTTAAAAATACTTTTAAAAACAGGGGCACTTTCATTCATGAAACTTTACATTGCAGCGTTTTTTTAAAATACTTACCTTTTTCTTTAGCAAACCCTGACCGGCGATCCCTCGCCCACAGCTCCTCTGTACTTACCTCAGCAATGACAAAACCGGCTTCCTCCAATCATGGCTTTCACCCCAGAGTGTCCATCTTGTGAGGCCACACCGTGATTGGAGGAAGCCGGTTTCAGCATTAAAGTTCTAAGTACAGAGGAGCTGCTTGCTGAGGATTGCGGTTTGTGTTTGCTAAAGAAAATGTTTCATGAATGAAAGTGCCCCTGTATTTAATAGTATTTTTAAAAACCGGGCACTAATTCATGAAACTTTACATTCACTTTAATACATTTACATTTTGATCTAGCAGTGATTTTACACCTTCTGATTATGCTTTGGAAGTTTCTGTGTTACTTTAATAACTTAGTATTATACTTTGTATAACATTACATTGCACTTTTATTTTCTCCATTTTAAACTGACAGTTTCAGAAAGTGGGAGGGACGGGGCAGTTCCCTGGGCTGAACAGGGGAGTTCCCAGGTTATGGGGGCCTATCTATCAAACTCTGAAAGGAGCTTGACGGCCCGTGTTTCTGGCGAGTCTTCAGACTCGCCAGAAACAGCAGTTATGAAGCAGCGGTCACAAAGACCGCTGCTCCATAACCCTGTCCGCCTGCTCTGAGCCATAATTCAACTCGATCGAGTATGATCGGGTTGATTGACAGCTCCCTGCTGGCGGCCGATTGGCCGTGAGTCAGCAGGGGGCGGCGTTGCACCAGCAGCTCTTGTGAGCTGCTGGTGCAGTGCTGAATATAGAGAGCGTATTGCTCTCCGCATTCAGCGAGGTCTGGCGGACCTGATCCGCACTGTTCGGATCAGGTCTGCAAGACCTTTGTTTAATAGAGGCCTATGTCTGAAGCTCTCTCACAAATCTTGTGAAATTTTCTAAGCATTTTAAACGAGCTGGCCTCACTGATTTTTCTCGCCAGCTGTATGCAGGTGAAGTTTGCTCAAAATTCACAATACAATTATTTTAACAAACAGAAAAGTAATAAATATAATATATACTAAAATATAGAGAAAAGCAAGTTAAATTGTAGTTAAAACATTTCAGTTTAATTTGGAATGGATGCAAATGGAGCCTTTGGCCTCTATTTATCAAGGTCTGTCGGATCTGATCCGACAGTGCGGATCAGGTCCGACAGACCTCGCTGAATACGGCGAGCAATACGCTCGCCATATTCAGCATTGCAGACATTGCAGCATTGCAGCATTGCAGACTCGCGGCCAATGGGCCGCCAGCAGAGGGGTGTCAATCAACCCGATCGTACTCGATCGGGTTGATTTCCGGCGATGTCTGTCAGCCTGCTCAGAGCAGGCGGACAGGTTATGGAGCAGCGGTCTTTGTGACCGCTGCTTCATAACTGCTGTTTCTGGCGAGCCTGCACGGGGCATCAAGCTCCATTCGGAGCTTGATAGATAGGCCCCATTATATCAGCCCCAGGTATTCTCCAGTTACCTTCTCTCTCCCATGTGAAATTTTGTGTCCCAGAGAGTTTCATTACTTTCTATGTAAGGCATCTCTCATCTCTCTTGGATTTCCTGATTCCTCCCTTTTTCTTAGAAAATTCAGTGAGTTCTGCTTTTGTGAAGTCAGCACTATATTCTCTCTCCAAACTAGAGAAATTTTGATTATCTGGCACATAGAAAGTTATGAAGCTCTCTGGGAAACTGAAGCTGACAGTTTTTCAGTTTTAATTTTAATAAAAGACATGCAAACTAATTTGTAAAATGTACACATACTGTATATACATACAGTATATATATATATATATATATATATATATATATATATATATATATATATAAAGTATGAGTCTAATTTGTTAAAGTTACACAGAAACTTTAAAGGCATAATCAGAATTTGAAAAATCACAATCCTAAATAAACTGCTGTATACAAAATAAAATAAAAAATAGAAAGTGCAAAGTTTAAATGTAATAAAATGTAATCAGAAGTGTAAAGTGATATAAAATAGAAAGCACAAAGTATAAATGATGCATAACTCTCACGTCATGTAATGCTATATTGACCTGTGCTTGTTTCTCCTTCACATACAGAAATGCAGAGAAGCAAAATCTGCATTTTGAAAATTTCACTAGGGATCTCGCAGTGCTGTAGGATCATTTTAGAATATCTCACCTGAGCAGAGAGGTTTTGAATATCAGGGCCTCAGAGACGGCATGAAACTGTCAACAACTTTCAATTTACTTCTGTCTTCAAATTTGCGTCAATTTATTGGTATTCTTTGCTGAGGTTGTACTCAGGAGTAGCAATTTTTGGAAATAGCTGCTGATTGGTGTCATTGGCTCAGCTTATGTGTTCATCTAGCTTCCCATAGTGCATTTCTGCTCCTTTGACAAAGGATACCAAGAGAATAGAGCAATTGTGATAAAAGAAGTACATTGGAAAGTTGTTTAAAATTGCATGTTCTATCTGAAACCAAAACAAGAAAAAATTGGGGTTTCATGTCCCTTTAATCTCACAGCACTTAAAGGACCAGTACATACAGTATATTTGTATAACCAACAAATACATGATAACAAAATAATGCAATAGCACTTAGTTTGAACTTCAAATAAGAAGTAGATTTCTTTCTCACAAATTTCAGTTATGTCTATTTCCACTCCCACTGCATCATGTGACAGCCATCAGCCAATCACAAATGCATATATGTATATTCTGTGAATTCTTGCACATGGTCAGTAGGAGCTGGTGACTCAAAAAATGTAAATATATAAAGACTGGGCACATTTTGTTAATGGAAGTAAATTGGAAAGTTGTTGAAAATTGCATGCTCTGAATTATGAAAGTTTAATTTTGTCTTGAGTGTCCCTTTAAAGGGACATGAAACCCCAAATTTTTCTTTCATGGTTCAGACAGAGCATATCATTTGAAACAATTTTCCAATTTACTTCCTTTATCTAATTTACTTAGTTCTTTTGATATCCTTTGTTGGAAAGCATTAGACGTGCATTGTTTTACTCATTGTAAAATCCATTACATGTCTAAAAAGCATACCTAGGTAGGCTCAGGAACTGTGACCTACCTGCTAATTGCTGGCTTCACATATATGCATCTTGCTATTGGCTAACTGATGTGTTCAGCTAGCTCCCAGTAGTGCATTGATGCTTCTTTAATAAAGGATACCAAGAAGTAAATTTGAAAGTTGTTGTGTTTCATGTCCCTTTAAGCTCTGTATTGCCCTTTTGGTTTTACTGATTACAAATAATAATAATATTTTGTAAATGTTATATCTAAATGATTTTTATATAATTTTTTACTTGAGAAACTGTTTTTGTTTTGTGCTGTTTTAGCCAAAATAAAATAAACAAAATATCTTATATGCAATAAACAGCTGTTGAAGTGATGCATTTTGGTTCAAGTATCACTTCCATTAAAATTATAAGATTGTTTGAAAGTTGTATCATATTTCCTAGAATACTGTTTATTCTGACATATGATTGATCCTAAATGCATCAATTAGAGATGAATTCAATTAAGTGGATTGCAGTATTTTCTCCTTTATTTATGTTCCTTTCTAACTGCCAAATTTATGTTTCCTTCTTTTTTCAAATCTTGTGAAAAACACATTATTGGCTAGATTACATGATGAGCGATAAATATCGCTTACGCTAAAGCGTTAATTGCGCTCAACTGAGTAATACCAGCACACACAAATGTGCGCTGGTATTGCAAGTGAGGTGCAATGCGAACACGACCTTGCGTTTCTATTGCACAGAAGAATTGTGCTCACTATAGCGCGCTTCCATAGGCTCCAATGGGTGCCTCGTTCTCAGACACGGCATGAGAACTAGCGCAACGAAGGGGGAAAGTCATGCAGCGATGGGGGGCAAAAGTTAAATATATATGTATATGAATATATACATATATATATTTATGTGTTAAATCTGATCTCTGGTTAATTTTCTGAGCTCGTATTACAGATCACCATTTAAGTGTTGCACTTGCGTGCAATACAAAGCATTAAAGCGCTATTTAATGTGCTCATATGATGTTAGCACACAATAGCGGCCAATGAGAATTAGTAGGAAGTTCAAAGAGATATTTTTCATATTTTGTTTCATTGGAAATAAATAAACAATTAAGTAAATAAAGTCAAACATGATAAGATGTTGCTATTTTATATAGAGTGTAGCGTCTCTTTAATAAATAGTATACATAAAACTTTTTTGTGAAGCCAAGTCCTATTATACAATACTTTTTGTAGACACCAAAATGACCACAAATACATAGACAAAATTTCAACGGAGAACGATGAACACACAGTCTAGTCTTCACACCCTGGCACAGTTTCAGCTAGGAAACTTATGAAAAATGAACTTGCATGAGTAGGTAATTGTGGGCAGCCAAGCCAGCAACAGGTTAATCTTTCATAAGATTCAAGTGAAAGTCATGGACTCAATGACAGTATCTGAGAAAATGATATTTTAATTACCTAAATGAACTAAAATATAGAATATTTACAAGTGGAGTGAAAAATATCGCTTATGTGAGCACGATATTTGTACTCTACTCAGTAATGCCAGCGCATGTAAATGTGCGCTGGTATTACAAGTTAAACGCAATGCAAATGCAACCTCGTGTTCGCATTGCATGGAAGATTTGCACTCATAAGAGCGCACTTCCATAGGCTCCAATGGGAGCCTCGTTCTCATGCCGTGAGACACGGCAGAGAACCTAGTGCAACGAAGGGAGTAAGTCTTGCAGCGATGGGCAGCAAATTTTAAATATATACGTATATGAACATATACACATATTAACACATAAATATATACGTATATGAACATATACACATATTAACACATAAATATATACGTATATACACATATTAACACATAAATATATATGTATATACACATATTAACACATAAATATATATGTATATACACATATTAACACATAAATATATACGTATATACACATATTAACACATAAATATATATGTATATACACATATTAACGCATAAATATATACGTATATACACATAT
Source organism: Bombina bombina (assembly GCF_027579735.1). Taxonomy (NCBI): domain Eukaryota; kingdom Metazoa; phylum Chordata; class Amphibia; order Anura; family Bombinatoridae; genus Bombina; species Bombina bombina. The sequence goes on from NC_069500.1 coordinate 1,356,393,689, forward strand.
TAACACATAAATATATATGTATATAAACATTTTAACACATAAATATATATGTATATAAACATATTAACACATAAATATATACGTATATGAACATATACACATATTAACACATAAATATATACGTATATGAACATATACACATATTAACACATAAATATATACGTATATGAACATATACACATATTAACACATAAATATATACGTATATACACATATTAACATATTAACACATAAATATATACGTATATACACATATTAACACATAAATATATACGTATATACACATATTAACACATAAATATATACGTATATACACATATTAACACATAAATATATATGTATATAAACATATTAACACATAAATATATACGTATATACACATATTAACACATAAATATATATGTATATACACATAGTAACACATAAATATATATGTATATGCACATATTAACACATAAATATATACGTATATACACATATTAACACATAAATATATATGTATATACACATATTAACACATAAATATATATGTATATACACATAGTAACACATAAATATATATGTATATGCACATATTAACACATAAATATATACGTATATACACATATTAACACATAAATATATATGTATATACACATAGTAACACATAAATATATATGTATATGCACATATTAACACATAAATATATACGTATATACACATATTAACACATAAATATATACGTATATACACATATTAACACATAAATATATATGTATATAAACATATTAACACATAAATATATACGTATATGAACATATACACATATTAACACATAAATATATACGTATATGAACATATACACATATTAACACATAAATATATACGTATATGAACATATACACATATTAACACATAAATATATACGTATATACACATATTAACACATAAATATATATGTATATACACATATTAACACATAAATATATATGTATATACACATATTAACACATAAATATATACGTATATACACATATTAACACATAAATATATATGTATATAAACATATTAACACATAAATATATATGTATATAAACATATTAACACATAAATATATATGAATATAAGCATATACATACATATTTATAGGAATAACACAGTCCCCATAGACCGCAATGTCCTCACACTTTAACCCCTAAAAACTGCTTCCTGCAGTTATATTTTTTGAAAAAAAAAATAAAAATGCTTCCTTTTTTGTTTTAAAAAACCAAAACTACACTTTATTTTGGGGGCAACTGGGGGACATTTTTAAAATGAATCAGAGATCTGAGATCTGATCTCGGGTTAATTTTTAGAACACTAATTGCTACCACGAGTTTGCGGTAATGGCTGGTTAAAATGCGCCTGCAACCATAAAGGTTGTGATTTTTGTTCATTCGCATTGCCCACAGATCTAGATTCCTGTATGAGATATCAGGTATACTGTCCCTTAAATAAACAGGAAAATGTCTCTCTCACCCATACAAAGGGACTATACAATAAATATAGGTTTAATGAATCTAGAACATATATTGATATATATACATCTTAAATGGCATCTGTGACCATTTCATCGTGTAGTGCACATGTAAAACTTAATAGAATTATTCCAAATCGTCTTGGAATACTCTCAAATATGTCTAGGGGCCAATTTTGCAATTTATCAACACCCTTTTTGTATTGAATTTGTTGTGTCCATTTTTATAACAAAATAAAGTGATTGATTATGATCACTGAAAAGGTTCCAATCTATGCACTGTATGATTGTTTTTCACACTATCTGCTTGAATCTAATATGAAACTTTCCCAATTTGGAAATGGCGTTATCAATTTGTGATCATTCAGAAGTTAGAAAACACAGATTGGGAGGGGCGGAGTTTAGCGGTGCACCAGTATGGCCGCAGTGTAACGGAGCTCCAGCATCAGAGGCTCTGCAGCAGCTCATCATATCACCGACTTTATGGTCGCAAAACATCTCCGGTGATTGAACTTCATGAGGTGAAATCATCCTCCATCGATAGCCTCACTTACCAGCCCAAAAAAGGCGTGTAAGACCGCAACACACAGGCCACGACAAATCCAAGATGGCGACCGCATTGAAGACAGACTCAGCGGTAAATATAATGGGAACTCACTCAGCATGAATCCCCTTCACAGCCTCACCCTTTATTAGCAGACATCTTCTACCGCACACATAAAGACACCATGCTGTTGGATTAAACTTACAGATAAATACCATACTGCCACATTAAAAATAGCCCCACAGCTGAGAACAGGATACACTAGAAACCAGGCCATATTCCACATATCAATGGCCTATACAGAACTTTACTATAGCGAAACTTCACTAACATCCTAAGCCTTATTTGGTGTCTGGCAAAGAATCTGATGCAATCCATCGTAATTAAAGAGGATATGCTGTCTTAAATCTAGGATCAAGTCTCAAATCCTGTTTGTGAAGTACTCCTTTCCTTTTCACTAGAGGAAGTGACCAGAATACCTCAGATATTCCATGCATCTGATCTTGCACCTGAGCCAATACACAACAACCCCTAATATAAACAGGAATTATCTATGTCTTCCCCAAAAAATAACAAAAGGAATACATTTCAAGTGAGCTACGAATTCTTCTGGTGTGACTCCGACAGTGGAGTAAGTGGTTTGAGGAGTGTGCTATTGGAGTGCAATGGAAGTTGTGCCTATACGATAGGTGAATATACGATGCAAATTCGATTCAACTGGATCCTCCTGTCTACAGCCACTCACAGTCCCTGGTGACGCTATACCACTCCCACTATTGTTGACGTCACACGCCAAGTAATCATCACAGGTGCTTGCAAGCTGAAGACAAGTGGAAACAACAAAAACCGGAGGACTTAAGCTAAGTATATGCCGTATATGCTGTGTTTTCCAACTGAATTGCTACACTTGCTAGAGACTCTTTATCCAGCAATACTAATTGCGGCACATTTATTTGCCTTAAGAGGAGATTCCCTGGTACATACAAAGAGTAAAAAAAGCGCTTTTTGATACAAAATATAGTTCACCTCTGTTTGGATTGCAGCCATATGTATCACATGTATTTTGCCTACTTATCATAAATGTCCTATAAACATTAGATTTTTGTACAATTCGCTATAAACATAAGTTTCTTGGTTAACCCCTTACTGTTTATGATGTCTTTTTGTGATCTATAGTATAGGGAAAGAATTAGGTCTCAGTGCACTTTAAATGTTTTAGATTTTGCTGTCTGTAGTGGTGACTGAAATTGACAGATAAGATATCGCTATATACTTAAATGTGTTTTTGGGAACTTATTATTAATAAATTTTTGAAAGTCTTTTATGTGTGCCTTTTATTCCCTTGCTGTTCTAGGGTAATCTCATATACCCTGGTATTTTTTCTATCTTGACTATATATTTTATAATATCTAAAAATAACATATATATGTACATCCTATTTAAATTAATGATACATAAAAAACACTCTAACCACTATCCCTATGCATTATTCATACCTAGTCAATTAATCAAAGTCAATAACCTCCCAGATATGGTGTATAACGCCTAAAAAAATAGTGTAAAGCTATTGAAAAATCAGTCATAGAGCTCACTATTAAAATAATCACATAGACCTCAGCTAGAAGTATTTATTATATTTTATATTATCCTGCCTGTCATTTACATAAAAGCTTGTAAATCCAATTCTATATTTAAATCCTGAGGATGCATAGAGTCAAGTTGATAAATCCAGCAGGACTTCCTGCGTCTCAGGGTAAGTAGTCAATTCAGATATCTGTTTGCTGGAATCCAATCTATTATCTGTATTTTTAGACAACTTGGATCTTTATTGTGATTTAGCCTAAAATGTTCAGACACACTATGAGCGGTTAGGCCTATTTTTATATTGTTAATATGCTCACTAAACCTAGTACGTACATTCCTTTTCGTTCTACCGATATAAATAAGGTTGCAACTGCAGCTACGGAGATACACATCATGATTAGTGCCACAATTACTTTTGTACTTCATCGTAAAAGATTTAGATCCATCGTAATTTGTAAAGGAATTGCTTCTTTTGATAAAACTGCTAGTATGTTTTTCAAATCCCTATTTTTTCTAAAAGTCACTAATGGGGTTTCTTGTAAAGTAGCTCCTAAAACTGGATCTGCTTTCAAAATACCCCAATGTTTCCTCAGGACATTTTGAATATCTCTGCTACCCTGATTGTATGTAGTGACAAATCTGACCTCATTACTTAGCCTATCATTTTTATTTGTAATTTTATTCTTAGGTTTTAAGATGCTCTTTCTATCCATAGTTCTGACCTTATCTTTAGCCTTTTGTAAATCTTTCAGGTCATACCCTTTTTCTTTAAACCTTTTATCCAGGATAGCTTCTTCCCTATAATAGTCTGTGTCTCTAGTGCAGTTCCTTTTGATCCGCTGATATTGCCCCAGTGGGATGTTTGTTTTCCACCTGGGTAAGTGGCCACTCTTAGCGTTCAAAAACCTATTCTTGTCTGTAGGTTTACGATAATTCGATACTGCTATTTTACTGTTCTCATCCACAAAAAGCAGAAGATCTAAAATTTCCACTTGTTGTTTGTGTATTTTCGAAGTGAATTTGAGATTGTAATTATTATTATTCATATGGTTCAACAATTCCCCACAGCTAGTCTCTGACCCTCTCCAAATCATAATGATATCGTCAATATACCTATGGTATTTGATCAGATTACTGTTGTGGGGATTGTTGGCCCATATGTGTTTGGCCTCAAAGTTGTGCATAAAAATATTGGCATACGATGGGGCAAAAGTAGTCCCCATCGCAGTCCCTTGTATTTGCCGGAAAAACTGCTTTTCAAAAATAAAAAATAGTTGTGAAATCTTCACAACTGATCTTGAAAAAGCCTCTCAACATATAAAATCTCATGCCGCAGCACTAGAGGAATTATATGACAAAATTGAGGATTTAGAAAACCGCAGTCAGAGAAATAATCTTTGCATTAGAGGAATCCCAGAAGACATCACAGCCGACAACCTCGAGATCTATCTAATGGACCTCTTCAAAACGTTAAGTGATGAAGACTCGTCATATCTTGATAATATGTACATAGAAATGGCTCACAGAACTTTACGGCCTAAACCTAATAACTCGCAACCCCTGAGAGATGTAGTAATGAAGATTCTGCAATATCCAATTAAGGAGCAAATACTTCAACAAGCCAGAAAGAAACCAAAACTATCCTTTCAGGGGCATCAGATACAGATCTTTACTGACTTATCTCCTCATACACTGCAGAAAAGAATATCACCCCTTAACAAAGATTCTCAGGGATCAAGGTATTGTCTATCGTGGGGGTTTGCCTACTCACATATTAGTGTTGGAAACAGGAGTAAGATACTTTTGCAGACATCCAAAGAATATCCCAGAGATCTGGAAACTTCTCAACCACCTACTTTACCTACTTAGGACAGTAATCCTCAACATGCCACTGGCACACAGTCATCTAAGGACTTTCCACCACCTAAACACCAACGCCATTTTTGGCAAGAAGCAAAATCTAAAAGATCTAAAAAATATTCTCAGGATTCCAAACAACAGGAGACTCATTAGAGACTGCACCAGGACAATATAAATGGTTAGAATTTCACGAATGATCCCTAATGGCCAAAGTATTGAGATGTGGCAGTCTTAAATTAACCCAGCCACATGGAACATTCTTTACTTAGAAGATGAACACAGATGTCAAGGCCCATCTTGGGTCATACATGTTTAGAAGATATATACAGAATTGCACTACTTTAAGGTTTTCTCTTTTTTGTACTTATCCACTTTATCCCCTTCCCCTATTGCACTGAAATATAAATGTTTTGTTGCAGGGCCTCCGTTGAATGGTCCCCAACCTAAATTTTCTTATCCAACATAGTAACTACAATGATGGATCTCTACCCCTCCCTGTTATACCCCTTAAATTACTTCTCATGGATGACATCCATGCCGCTTACCCAAGATTATGCCCTCCCCCGGTTCCTGTTATTGTTGTTAATTTTGTTTTGTACAGAGTCGATTTCATTATAACTAAAGAAACATAATACCGGTCTAATGTTTATGAGAGATGTATTGTTTTTTCATTAACCTATTCAAAAAAATGTTTCAAACTAATGTATCTAATTTGTTTCCATGCTAGCTGTCTCAAGCCACATGCTAAGTTATCTCTTTCCCTGATGTGTTACACCAGAAAAGTTAAGCATTGCGTACGGATCCCCACCTCCTCAAACACCACGATGGCTGTCAAAAACAGTAACATAAACACTCAGACACACCAGCGCATCACATTCTACTTACAAAATGTAAAGGGATTTCTATCCCCTCAAAAACACTCTATGGCACTACATGATTTCTACAAATGGAAAGCAGACATTGTACTACTTCAAGAAACACATTTTAAAGTTTCCAAAGAACCAAAAATACTGCTATATCATTACCCTTTACAATATCTCAACTCGAACAAAACTAAGCATTACTGGGTGGCTATACTCATTAAAAATAACATTCCCTTTACCATTTTATCTCAACACACAGATGAGGAAGGGAGAATGCTTATAATAATAGTCCTATTGTATGGCAGTCTAGTAACTATAGCCAATCTTTATGCCCCCAACACCAAACAGTCTACTTTTTTCATAAACTACACTAATAAATTATTGGATGTTGCTAGAGGCCGCATATACATAGGATGCGATTTGAATCTAACAATAGAACCAAACTTAGACAGCTCAACAGGAAGGTCAAATGCTCCCAAGACTACAATGCGATCAGTAGGGAAGTCACTTTGCACTCTGAACCTGCTAGACATCTGGAGGATACAACACCCTTCAATTAGAGACTATACTTTATTTCTCACACCCTTTTTCAAAATACTCTAGGCTAGATTACATCTTCAGCAACCATCAAGGATTCAATCATGTAATATCTATCACACAAATTACCTGGTCAGATCATGCAGCAGTAACATGCAAATTGGATTGGCCTAATACACCTAGATCCAATTTTAACTGGAGACTAGATGACTCTATATTTACAGACACTCTAGCCTTGAACTCCTTACAAAAGAAAACAAATAATTGGGTCATATGTGACCTCACTGACAGATAAATCAGGCAAAAAAGTAATATCTAGTCAAGCCATAGCTGAATCCTTCAGACAATATAATGCATCCCTTTACAACATTACCAAAGACAATCATACTCAATCTGGGGGTACACAAACCTCATTGCCAACATACCTACAAGAGACGATAGTCCCAATAATTACAGAGGAGGACAAAAAAATTCTAGACTCCCCTATTACACTGCGCGAAATCATACACACTATAACAAACTTACCTGCGGGCAAGGCCCCTGGACCTGACGTTTTTAGCACCAAATACTTTTCTCTGTTTAAAGACATCATAGCACCCAATCTTTTGGAAGTATTTAATCACATTGATAAAGATCATCCTTTGCCCAGTGAAATGCTAGAGGCACATATTACTGTCCTGCCCAAGCCAGGAAAACCTCCCAATCAGCCTAAAAACTTCCGACCAATCTCGCTCTTAAATAATGATGTTAAAATATATGCAAAAAGTTTGGCCAACAGAATCAATACACTCCTTCCATTCCTAATAAATAAAGACCAGGTAGGATTCATACCAGGGAGAGAATCTAGGGGCAATACTATCAGAGCCATCCAATTGATCAATAGCACAGACCTCATATCAGACCCTTTTTTATTTATCACCATGGACACAGGTTTTATCCCTCAATTCACTCATCGTATAATAGCCTTATACAACAGCCCCTCAGAATTAAGGTAAATGGCGACTTATCTGATCATAAGGTAAATGGCGACTTATCTGATCACTTTGCTGTTAAAAACGGAACCAGACAGGGGTGTCCATTGTCTCTGCTTCTGTTCGCACTCAGAATAGAGATATTAGCAAGTAGAATTCGAAATAACCCAAATATAAAAGGTATTGCGATAGGGGGGACCGATTAAATGGTCTCACTATATGCAGACAATATTCTGTTATCACTAACAAACCCTATACAATCCATTGAACATCTGGAAGGATAAATATTAAAATATGGCACATATTCCAATTTCCTCATAAACATAGAAAAATCTGAAATTCTAAACATTAATGTTCCCCCAGACACCTTAACATCCATTAAACATCGATTTAAATACCAAGTTAATGCACAAACGATCAAATACCTGGGGATACAACTTTCTCAAAACAACAATAATCTCTACGACAATAATTACTCTGTACTCCTTACAAATATAAAACAGGACTTAACAGCTTGGCGCTCAAAGCACATTTCCTAGCTGGGCAGGATAGCATCAGTAAAAATTAATGCTTTACCAAAGATCTTATACTTATTTCAAACTATCCCTTTAGCACTTCCTAATGCTTTCCTCAACAATGTACAATCCCTCTTAAACAACTTTATATGGCTAGACGAAAGACCTAGAATGGCTAAACATCTTTCATACAGACCTAGAGAAAATGGAGGATTGGGAATTCCTAACCTCCTAATATATTACCAATCATCACAACTAGTACGAATTTGAAATTGGCATAGAGGGGGAAAACTAAAAAAATGGGTTGAGTTAGAAGAAAATATAGCTAACGTGGGTAATCTGGGTATTATGTGCGGCCTCAGTGATAAAGATAGAAGTCCTCTTATTTCTGAAAACAATCTGATCCTAGACACCATAAAAATATGGGACAACTTGATTCGTAGATACAAAACATTATCCTCAATACCATCACCTCTTACATCAATCTTAAGAAATCCAAAGCTCCCATTCACCAATCCCCCAGTATGCATGATCTCCAACAATCCAATGAACAACATTCCAATCTTTAATGTCTTACAATCAGGAATACTAAAACCCATGGTAAAGCTTAAAACAGATCCACAGGTATATGATGAATACCTCGCTAAACGTTTAACTAATGTACAACATCGACTGGTAAGAAATTACTCTGAACACAGAATTTGTATTCTTTATTATTTCCTTTTTATATTTCTCAACATTGATATGATATTGTAATATCTCAGCTTTTGTTATTCTTTTAAAAAAACGTAATAAAAAATTAATAAACTATAAAAAAAAACGCACAGATTGGGAGCATATAAAATTTGATAAACGGGATAGAAAAGATTATAGTCAACACCATTATTTGCTTATACTGGTCTCAGAGAGGCATTTGTAAGATGGAGGGGATGCATAGGGTGATTATAGCCCCCTTTACAAACAGTAGGGAACATTGAGACAGACAAGTGGGCATATCGCCAAGACACTCCTAAAAAACATTGCCCCCCCCAACAAAAAGTTGCACAATTATTTGAATGCTCAAGTATGTTTGTGTAACTAACTATTTTATTAACCCTAACAGTAAAATGAATAATCATAATATGGCATCTGTTATGACTTTTAGCAGTGAGTTTTCAGCATAGCTTAAGTGTGTATAGTGTGACATTGACATTGATTTGCAGAAGAAACACAGTGACCTGATATTTGTCTTAATATTAAGTAAGATCCTGATCCAGAGATCACACGATGGCACAGCATAACCGCAAAACTACGTGGTGTAGTGGCACGCAAACAAATTCTTTATTTGACTGACCTAAATATTAAATGAATACCAGAGTGAATGATTACACCATGTCTGGGCGTTCTCTCAACTATGTATCGTGTTAACCTGTCATTAACCCCATCATTGCCAAAGATGGCTACAATTGCTTTGCTTTTCAAAGTGTATTGCTGCCCTCTCTGGCAATCAAGTGTTAAATCTTCATGGGAAAACTAAGCTGAAAAATAAAGCAATGGAATTTTGCATCTACAACAAAGACATGCGTTGCAAAGAGCTGAGCCTTTTGCTGTGGCACTAAATATTAGTTACTGGCGGAAGTTTCTACTTTAATAGCTTAGTCAGCAAATTTATCTGAGTCAGCCTTCAATTCTAAGTGGCAATGTTCAGATAACGAGAGATAAAAACTATTTGTTGCTTCGGTTTGTCCCTTTAATTCTGCTGTGTACAGGTCATGAGCTGCAGACCGTACAGTGCATTGTGCAGGGATGCACAGTGAGCTTAAAAAATAATATTCTGCTTTTTTACATTTCCCTAAACTGTGAGGGATCTGTTTACCTTAAAAAATGAAGGCATCCAGTTGCTTCTGGGCATGTTGCCAGTGATTCAATGACCTGCCGCTTCCTCCCAATATTGCATTCCACTGGCATGTCTTTTGCCCTGACTGACGCCAACCTTATAGCCCACCCTAAAGCAAACATTTCCAGTTGGCACCAGAGCTTATTTTTCTGAAGGCCCAATTCATACCATTATTTTTATGTTTCACTATGTCATTTGTTTTGTTTCCACATTAGGTGTTTTGTTGGTCTGCAGCATATAGGTGAGCCTAATTAGCTAATTAGAAAGTCCCATAATAATCTATACATGATTTCACAAGAAAACTTAAGACATAAACCTTTTTGAACATTTATTAGTATGATGTCTTGCAGTAATATTCAGAACCAATATGGCAGCTAACACTTTGAAATATAAAATAAAAAAAACAATAATACTACAAGCTGTCTTGTATAGGGCCTTCTCACAGCTGTGTGATTCCACTACAGGCTAAAAAAACCTAATGCCATGGAGGGAAAGGCAAAGGCGGATAACCAAACCAGTTACAAAGTATATAGAAATGGAACAAAGATACTTGCAGGGTCAAAAATAAATTACTTTATTTAGAAGTTATAGACTATGACTAACCACCTGAAACAATGTGAAACGCGTAAGATTATCATAGGAGCCTTCTGTAAATGTTATGATGTGTTCATTTTTAATAATGTTTTATCATTTTCCATTTCTGTAAGCTCAACCTGTAGGATTCAACCCCCGGCTGTTCTCTGTTAACCCTATCAGAAATACATACCACAATATATCTCACAACATTCTACTACTATTATCCAAGAGCAAAAACTGGAGTCAGAGATATAAAGGCCAGAGGGGGTGGGGGGCAGAACTGGTGTATGTTGTGGTTGGAACTGGGGTAGTCTAGGGACTTGGATATCATTTCATTGGAATAAGGGGTGGGCTAACATTTAATGATAGCTGACTAGTGTGGGGGTCAGAAAAAATAAAATGTATGCTTACCTGATAAATGTATTTATTTCTTGACACGGTGAGTCCACGGGATCATCAATTACTGTTGGGAATACCACTCCTGGCCAGCAGGAGGAGGCAAAAAGCACCACAGCAAGGCTGTTAAGTATCACTTCCCTTCCCACAAACCCCAGTCATTCGACCGAAGGAAAGGAGAGAGAGGAAATAACACAAGGTGCAGAGGTGCCTGAGGTTTAGATAACAAAAACTGTCTAAAAACAGGGAGAGACGTGGACTCACCATGTCAAGAAATAAATTTATCAGGTAAGCAAATTTTGTTTTCTTTCTAATGACACGGTGAGTCCACGGGATCATCAATTACTGTTGGGAACCAATACCCAAGCTAGAGGACACAGATGATAAGGGAGGGACAAGACAGGTAACCTAAACAGAAGGAACCACTGCTTGCAGAACCTTTCTCCCAAAAGAAGCCTCAGCCGAGGCAAAAGTATCACATTTATAGAATTTAGAAAAAGTGTGCAAAGAAGACCAGGTCGCAGCCTTACAGATTTGTTCTACAGAGGCCTCATTCTTGAAGGCCCAAGAAGAAGACACTGCCCTGGTGGAATTAGCTGTAATCCTCTCAAGAGGCTGCTGTCCAGTAGTCTTATATGCCAAACCAATAATACTTCTCAACCAGAGAGAAAGAGATTTGGCAGTAGCTTTCTGACCCTTTTGTTTCCTAGAAAAGCATACAAACAAGGCAGAAGACTGACGAAAGTCCTTTGTAGACTGCAAATAAAACTTGAATTGTGCAATTAACGTTCTTTATGAGAAGAAGGATTAGGACAGAGAGAAGGAACAACAATTTCCTGATTAATATTTCTGTCCGAAACAGCCTTAGGAAGAAAGCCAAACTTGGAAAGAAGAACTGCCTTATCTGAATGAAATATAAGATAAGAAACCTCACACTGCAAAGCTGATAGTTCAGAAGCTCCCCGAGCAGAAGAAATAGCAGTAAGAAACAAAACTTTCCAAGATAGTAACTTAATATCTATGGAATGCATAGGCTTAAACGGAGCCTTTTGTAAAACTTTAAGAACAAGGTTAAGAATCCAAGGTGGAGCAACTGATTTAAACACAGGCCTGATTCTGACCAGGGCCTGACAAAAGGATTGAACATCCGGCATGTCCTCCAGATGCTTGTGTAGCAGAATGGTAAGAGCAGAAATCTGACCCTTGAGGGTACTGACAGATAACCCCTTCTCAAGACCTTCCTGGAGAAAAGATAAAATCCTTGGGATCCTGACCTTACTCCAAGAATATCCTTTAGACTCACACCAATAAAGATATTGGTGTAAGATATTTAGATATTTATGCTATATCTTATGATAAATCCTTCTGGTAACAGGCTTACGCCCCCCCCCCCCAACAAAAGTTGCACAATTATTTGAATGCTCAAGTATGTTTGTGTAACTAACTATTTTATTAACCCTAACTAGACATGTGCACGGCTAAAAAATTTGGTTCGTTTTCGGTTCGTATCGATTCAGACTTTTCGAATTTCGGTTCGGATCGAATCGAATTCGGCAAAATTTGAATGAATTTGTTTCGGATTTATTCGGATTCGAATAAATTCGGCTGAATTTGGTTCTATTCGGTTCCGAAATTCGGTATGTTTTAATACACTAACACCCATTTAGTACACTAACACCCATAAACTACCTATGAACCACTAAACCGAGGCCCCCCCACATCGCAAACCCTATAATAACATTATTTAACCCCTAATCTGCCGACCGGACATCGCCGCCACCTACATTATAGCTATTAAGCCCTAATCTGCTGTCCCTAACATCGCCGACCCCTACATTATAGTTATTAACCCCTAATCTGCCCCCCCCCAACGTCGCCGTAACCTAACTACAAGTATTAACCCCTAATCTGCCGACCGGACATCGCCACCGCCTACATTATAGCTATTAACCCCTAATCTGCTGTCCCTAACATCGCCGACCCCTACATTATAGTTATTAACCCCTAATCTGCCCCCCCCCAACGTCGCCGCAATCTAACTACAAGTATTAACCCCTAATCTGCCGACCGGACATTGCCGCCACCAACATTATAGCTATTAACCCCTAATCTGCTGTCCCTAACATCGCCGACCCCTACATTATAGTTATTAACCCCTAATCTGCCCCCCCAAAGTTGCCGTAACCTAACTACAAGTATTAACCCCTAATCTGCCGACCGGATATCGCCGCCGCCTACATTATAGCTATTAACGCCTAATCTGCTGTCCCTAACATCGCCGACCCCTACATTATAGTTATTAACCCCTAATCTGCCCCCCCCCAACGTCGCCGCAATCTAACTACAAGTATTAACCCCTAATCTGCCGACCGGACATCGCCGCCACTATAATAAATGTATTAACCCCTAAACCGCCACACTCCCTCCTCGCAAACACTATAATACATTTTATTAACCCCTAATCTGCCCTCCCTAACATCACCGCCACCTACCTACAATTATTAACCCCTAATCTCCCGCCCGCACCGTCGCGGCTACTATAATAAAGTTATTAACCCCTAAACCTATCTCTAACCCTAACCCTAACACCCCCTAACTTAAATATAATTTAAATAAAACAAAATAAATTTACTCTAGTTAAATAAATGAATCCTATTTAAAACTAAATACTTACCTGTAAAATAAACCCTAATATAGCTGCAATATAACTAATAGTTACATTGTAGCTATTTTAGGATTTATATTTATTTTACAGGCAACTTTGTATTTATTTTAACTAGGTACAATAGCTATTAAATAGTTATTTACTGTTTAATAGCTACCTAGTTAAAATAATTACAAAATTACCTGTAAAATAAATCCTAACCTAAGTTACAATTAAACCTAACACTACACTATCATTAAATAAATTAACTACAAGTACCTAAAATTATCTACAATTAAATAAACTAAACTAAAGTACAAAAAAACCCACTAAATTGCAAAAAAAAACCAAACACTAAATTACAAAAAATAAAAAAAATATTACAAGAATTTTAAACTAATTACACCTAATCTAAGCCCCCTAATAAAATAACAAAGCCCCCCAAAATAAAAAAAATGCCCTACCCTATACTAAATTACAAAAGTTAACAGCTCTATTACCTTACCAGCCCTTAAAAGGGCCTTTTGTGGGGCATGCCCCAAAGAAAACAGCTCTTTTGCCGGTAAAAAATAAACACAATACCACCCCCCAACATTACAACCCACCACCCACATACCCCTACTCTAGCCCAAACCTCCCTTAAATAAACCTAACACTACCCCCCTGAAGATCTCCCTACCTTGAGTCGTGTTCACCCAGCCGGGCCGAAGTCTTCATCCGATGGGGCAGAAGAGGACATCCAGACTGGCAATTTTAAACTAATTACAGTTAATCTAAGCCCCCTAATAAAATAACAAAGCTCCCCAAAATAAAAAATGCCCTACCCTATACTAAATTACAAAAGTTAACAGCTCTATTACCTTACCAGCCCTTAAAAGGGCCTTTTGCGGGGCATGCCCCAAAAAAAACAGCTCTTTTGCCTGTAAAAAAAAACACCACCCCCAACATTACAACCCACATACCCCTACTCTAACCCAAACCCCCCTTAAATAAACCTAACACTACCCCCCCTGAAGATCTCCCTACCTTGAGTCGTGTTCACCCAGCCGGGCCGAAGTCTTCATCCGATGGGGCAGAAGAGGACATCCAGACCGGCAGAAGTCTTCATCCAAGTGGGGCAAGAAGAGGTCTTCCATCCATCAGAAAAGTACCACAAAAAAACCAAACACTAAATTACCAAAAATAATAAAATATTACAATAATTTTAAACTAATTACACCTAATCTAAGCCCCCTACTAGCTATTAATATAGCTACAATATAATTAATAGTTACATTGTAGCTATTTTAGGATTTATATTTATTTTACAGGCAACTTTGTATTTATTTTAACTAGGTACAATAGTTATTAAATAGTTAATAACTATTTAATAACTACCTAGCTAAAATAAATACAAATTTACCTGTAAAATAAATCCTAACCTAAGTTACAATTAAACCTAACACTACACTATCATTAAATTAATTAAATAAATTAATCCTATTTAAAACTAAATACTTACCTGTAAAATAAACCCTAATATAGCTACAATATAACTAATAGTTACATTGTAGCTATTTTAGGATTTATATTTATTTTACAGACAACTTTGTATTTATTTTAACTAGGTAAAATAGCTATTAAATAGATATTTACTGTTTAATAGCTACCTAGTTAAAATAATTACAAAATTACCTGTAAAATAAATCCTAACCTAAGTTACAATTAAACCTAACACTACACTATCATTAAATAAATTAAATAAATTAACTACAAGTACCTACAATTAAATACAATGAAATAAACTAAACTAAAGTACAAAAAAAACAAACACTAAATTACAAAAAATAAAAAAATATTACAAGAATTTTAAACTAATTACACCTAATCTAAGCCCCCTAATAAAATAACAAAGCCCCCCAAAATAAAAAAATGCCCTACCCTATACTAAATTACAAAAGTTAACAGCTCTATTACCTTGCCAGCCCTTAAAAGGGCCTTTTGCGGGGGCATGCCCCAAAGAAAACAGCTCTTTTGCCTGTAAAAAAACACACAATACCCCCCCCACATTACAAACCACCACCCACATACCCCTACTCTAACCCAAACCCCCCTTAAATAAACCAAACACTACCCAGCTGGGCCGAAGTCTTCATACGATGGGGCAGAAAAGGACATCCAGACCGGCAGAAGTCTTCATCCAAGCGGGGCAAGAAGAGGCCTTCCATCCATCAGAAGTCTTGATCCAGGCGGCATCTTCTATGTTCATCCACCCGGAGCGGAGCGGCAGCATCCTGAAGACATCCGACGCGGAGCATCCTCTTCTTTCTTGATCCGACGACTAAATGACTGTACCTTTAAGTGGCGTCATCCAAGATGGCGTCCCTTGAATTCCAATTGGCTGATAGGATTCTATCAGCCAATCGGAATTAAGGAAGGAAAATCTGATTGGCTGATTCAATCAGCCAATCAGATTCAAGTTCAATCCGATTGGCTGATCCAATCAGCCAATCAGATTGACCTCGCATTCTATTGGCTGATCGGTACAGCCAATAGAATGCAAGGTCAAACTGATTGGCTGATTGGATCAGCCAATTGGATTGAACTTGAATCTGATTGGCTGATTGAATCAGCCAATCAGATTTTTCCTACCTTAATTCCGATTGGCTGATAGAATCCTATCAGCCAATCAGAATTCAAGGGACGCCATCTTGGATGACGTCACTTAAAGGCACAGTCATTTAGTCGTTGGATCAAGAAAGAAGAGGATGCTCCGCGTCGGATGTCTTCAGGATGCTGCTGCTCCGCTCCAGATGGATGAACATAGAAGATGCCGCCTGGATCAAGACTTCTGATGGATGGAAGACCTCTTCTTGCCCTGCTTGGATGAAGACTTCTGCCGGTCTGGATGTCCTCTTCTGCCCCATCGGATGAAGACTTCGGCCCGGCTGGGTGAACACGACTCAAGGTAGGGAGATCTTCAGGGGGGTAGTGTTAGGTTTATTTAAGGGGGGTTTGGGTTAGAGTAGGGGTATGTGGGTGGTGGGTTGTAATGTGGGGGGGGGTATTGTGGGTTTTTTTGCAGGCAAAAGAGCTGTTTTCTTTGGGGCATGCCCCCGCAAAAGGCCCTTTTAAGGGCTGGTAAGGTAATAGAGCTGTTAACTTTTGTAATTTAGTATAGGGTAGGGCATTTTTTTATTTTGGGGGGCTTTGTTATTTTATTAGGGGGCTTAGATTAGGTGTAATTAGTTTAAAATTCTTGTAATATTTTTTTATTGTTTGTAATTTAGTGTTTGTTTTTTTTGTACTTTAGTTTATTTCATTGTATTTAATTGTAGGTACTTGTTAATTTATTTAATTTATTTAATGATAGTGTAGTGTTAGGCTTAATTGTAACTTAGGTTAGGATTTATTTTACAGGTAATTTTGAAATTATTTTAACTAGGTAGCTATTAAATAGTCAATAACTATTTAATAGCTATTGTACCTAGTTAAAATAAATACAAAGTTGCCTGTAAAATAAATATAAATCCTAAAATAGCTACAATGTAACTGTTAGTTATATTGCAGCTATATTAGGGTTTATTTTACAGGTAAGTATTTAGTTTTAAATAGGATTCATTTATTTAATTAATTTAATGATAGTGTAGTGTTAGGTGTAATTGTAACTTAGGTTAGGATTTATTTTACAGGTAAATTTGTATTTATTTTAGCTAGGTAGTTATTAAATAGTTATTAACTATTTAATAACTATTGTACCTAGTTAAAATAAATACAAAGTTGCCTGTAAAATAAATATAAATCCTAAAATAGCTACAATGTAACTATTAGTTATATTGTAGCTATATTAATAGCTAGTAGGGGGCTTAGATTAGGTGTAATTAGTTTAAAATTCTTGTAATATTTTATTATTTTTGGTAATGTAGTGTTTGTTTGTATATTGGTACTTTTCTGATGGATGGAAGACCTCTTCTTGCCCCGCTTGGATGAAGACTTCTGCAGGTCTGGATGTCCTCTTCTGCCCCATCGGATGAAGACTTCGGCCCGGCTGGGTGAACACGACTCAAGGTAGGGAGATCTTCAGGGGGGTAGTGTTAGGTTTATTTAAGGGGGGTTTGGGTTACAGTAGGGGTATGTGGGTGGTGGGTTGTAATGTGGGGGGGGTGTTTTTTTTTTACAGGCAAAAGAGCTGTTTTCTTTGGGGCATGCCCGCAAAAGGCCCTTTTAAGGGCTGGTAAGGTAATAGAGCTGTTAACTTTTGTAATTTAGTATAGGGTAGGGCATTTTTTTATTTTGGGGGGCTTTGTTATTTTATTAGGGGTCTTAGATTAGGTGTAATTAGTTTAAAATTCTTGTAATATTTTTTTATTTTTTGTAATTTAGTGTTTTTTTGTACTTTAGTTTATTTAATTGTAGATAATTGTAGGTACTTGTAGTTAATTTATTTAATGATAGTGTAGTGTTAGGTTTAATTGTAACTTAGGTTAGGATTTATTTTACAGGTAATTTTGTAATTATTTTAACTAGGTACCTATTAAATAGTCAATAACTATTTAATAGCTATTATACCTAGTTAAAATAAATACAAAGTTGCCTGTAAAATAAATATAAATCCTAAAATAGCTACAATGTAACTATTAGTTATATTGTAGCTATATTAGGGTTTATATTACAGGTAAGTATATAGTTTTAAATAGGATTCATTTATTTAATTAATGTAATGTAGTGTAGTGTTAGGTGTAATTGTAACTTAGGTTAGGATTTATTTTACAGGTAAATTTGTATTTATTTTAGCTAGGTAGTTATTAAATAGTTATTAACTATTTAAAGCTATTGTACCTAGTTAAAATAAATACAAACTTGCCTGTAAAATAAAAATAAACCCTAAGATAGCTACAATGTAACTATTAGTTATAGTGTAGCTATATTAGGGTTTATTTTACATGTAAGTATTTAGTTTTAAATAGGATTCATTTATTTAACTATAGTAAATTTATTTCGTTTTATTTAAATTATATTTAAGTTAGGGGGTGTTAGGTTTAGGGTTAGACTTAGGTTTAGGGGTTAATAACCTTATTATAGTAGCGGCGACGTTGGGGGCGGGAGATTAGGGGTTAATAATTGTAGGTAGGTGGCGGCGATGTTAGGGAGGGCAGATTAGGGGTTAATAAAATGTATTATAGTGTTTGCGATGCGGGAGTGCGGCGGTTTAGGGGTTAATACATTTATTATAGTGGCGGCGATGTCCAGTCGGCAGATTAGGGGTTAATACTTGTAGTTAGATTGCGGCGACGTTGGGGGGGCAGATTAGGGGTTAATAACTATAATATAGGGGTCGGCGATGTTAGGGACAGCAGATTAGGGGTTAATAGCTATAATGTAGGCGGCGGCGATGTCCGGTCGGCAGATTAGGGGTTAATACTTGTAGTTTGATTGTGGCGACTTTGGGGGGGGCAGATTAGGGGTTAATAACTATAATGTAGGGGTTGACGATGTTAGGGACAGCAGATTAGGGGTTAATAGCTATAATGTAGGCGGTGGCGATGTCCGGTCGGCAGATTAGGGGTTAATACTTGTAGTTAGGTTGCGGCGACGTTGGGGGGGGGCAGATTAGGGGTTAATAACTATAATATAGGGGTCGGCGATGTTAGGGACAGCAGATTAGGGGTTAATAGCTATAATGTAAGTGGCGGCGATGTCTGGTCGGCAGATTAGGGGTTAATACTTGTAGTTAGATTGCGGCGACGTTGGGGGGGGCAGATTAGGGGTTAATAACTATAATATAGGGGTCGGCGATGTTAGGGACAGCAGATTAGGGGTTAATAGCTATAATGTAGGTGGCGGCGAAGTCCGGTCGGCAGATTAGGGGTTAATACTTGTAGTTAGATTGCGGCGACGTTGGGGGGGGCAGATTAGGGGTTAATGAAATTTATTATAGTGTTTGCGAGGCGGGAGTGCGGTGGTTTAGGGGTTAATACATTTATTATAGTGGCGGCGATATCCGGTCGGCAGATTAGGGGTTAACAAGATAATGCAGGTGTCAGCGATAGCGGGGGCGGCAGATTAGGGGTTAATAAGTGTCAGATTAGGGGTGTTTAGAGACTCGGGTACATGTTAGGGTGTTAGGTGCAGACTTAGTGTTTCCCCATAGGAAACAATGGGGCTGCTGTGTTTTTTCAGCCGAAACTCCCCATTGTTTCCTATGGGGAATGCCGAATTTTACCGAGCTAATTCGGATTTATTCGGAGATACGGCAGCTATTTCGGATTCATTCGGTAGATTCGGAAGTATTTTAATTCGGAAATTCGAATCGTTCCGAATCTCCGATTTTTACCGAATTTTCCGAATTTCCGAATAAATCCGAAACGAACCGCACATGTCTAACCATAACAGTAAAATGAATAATCAGCAGAAATGGTTTAGGAAGCAGTGGTCCTTTGATAGATCTGCCCTTATATCATGTAGGTATATATATTTATACTGAAAAAATCTTAATAGGCTTGAATACAATTTTTAGAGCTGCTACTATGGGGCATATTTAACAATGTGCGAGCGGACATGATAACAAGTAGCGTATCATGTCCCCTGCACATCAATAAATGCCGACAGCATACGCAGTCAGCATTTATCATTGCACCAGCTGTTCTTGTGAACTGCTGGTGCAATGCCGCTCTCTAGCAGGGGGTGTCAATAAACCTGATTGTATTCGATCGGGTTGATTTCTGTCCGCCGCCTCAGAGCAGGCAGACAAGTTATGGAGCAGCGGTCTTTAGGAAACAAGGGGCCTCAAGCGCCATACAGAGCTTGATAAATATGCCCCTATGTATGAACATTCAAGAAGCAGTAAAGGGATTCTATTTATTAAAAGTGGTTGTGCAAAACATGTGCTGTTTATAAATAAATAACTTATTAGGTGGAATAGGTTTAAGCCTCTCATAAAAACGGTCACCCAATTATTGAAACACTTTTTTAATAGGGAATACAATTAAAGGACAATTTGGAAGCCTGCTATACTATGCTGTGTATTACAACTTTACTGTCATAGATGTCCTTATAATACAATATAATGAGATCTCATGGTGACTGGAACTTCAGTAATTGGTCATGGATTGTCTTAGGAGCTCCTCCCTTTTGTTGTACAGCTTGGTTATTTTTATCTTAATACCCATTTTTAAGTCCAAGTCCTTTAATAGACATATAATCCATCTACTCTGAGGAAGTGTATAAGTGAAACGCGACCGCGTCAGGGGCTTCGTGTTTATTTTAACTGCACTCTGTTAATTTCAGACTATCGACTAATTGATATTTTTTATTTGTTGTTGTAACATTTGTTGTAACATTTGGGGCATATTGTGGGAAGGATGGGGAAGGAATATACAGTATATTTAATGTAAAAAAATGGCTTATCTACCCTAATATAGGGCAATACAGGACACAGTTCCTAAATAGAGGCTCTTACATTTACCCAATATCGTTGATTTTTCCCCTCCTCATATGTGATAAACAACCTAAAATCAGCAACATTGAAGTACTTTATACAAGTCACAGTTACAGAATTGTGTTTTTAACTATTTTTCTGGCACGCTAGATACAACTTCTATTTCTGATGCCTTTTTTAACTATAACTAGTAAAAGCTACATTTTAAGTTAAAAATATATACTTTATGTGTAGAAAGAGCATACTTTTCCCTATCCTTTCAATAGGGGTTTTACCTTGATATAATCCATCTATTTACCCCTTTGTATCCAAAACACAGCATTGGTAGTAAATGCTTTTTTTTGTATGAGGGAAGTGAATTTATAATTTCCTCAGTCCTGTCCTCCAAACCTAAATGTGGGAGTAACTTTCAAAAATGGCCACCACCATTAATAAGTGATGCTGCTCATCTGAAGTAAAGTATCAATGGTGGAAATAATTTTTGAACAGTTGTCACATCTTTTGTAATTATGGAAGAGACCTTTCCAAGAAAGCCAAATCTTATTCATTGCAGCATGTATCTGGGAAATTGTTATCAGCATATGTTTAGTGGATGTGCAACCTTAAAGGGATACTAAACCCAAATTTGTTCTTTCATGATTCATATAGAGCAAGCGATTTTAAGCAACTTTCTCATTTACTCCTACTATCAATTTTTATTCATTCTCTTGATATCTTTATTTAAAAAGCAGGAATTTAAAGTTTAGTAGCTAACCCATTTTAGGTTCAGCACCCTGGATAGCACTTGCTTATTGGTGGTCACATTTAGCAAACCAATAAACAAGCATAACCCAGGTTCTGAACCCAAAACGGGCCAGCTCTTAAGCTTTATATTCCTGCTTTTTAAATAAAGATAACAAGAGAACGATGAAAAATTGATAATAGGAGTAAATTAGAAAGTTGCTTAAAAAAATGCAGTGTCCCTTTAATGTGTAGACTTATAACAGGACAAAATACACAATACCCCTGATTAGTACCCTTATAGTACATAGTCTTAAATCAAACTGCTTATAAAATCTGTATACCACCTAAAATCAACTGAGAGCTTTGAAGAGCAAATGGACATTACGGGGCCTAGTTATCAAGCCGTCAACCTCAAATACGCTGCGTATTCCGCAGCGTATTTGTGGCGAGGCTGATACGCCTTAGTTATCAAAGGCTCGAGACCGGCAAAAGTAGAATTTTGTGACGTAAGCTTCGATCCGCCGGACTCAGTCCGACACAGATCGATTCTTACGTCACTCCAGATGTTCCGCACACAAGTGCGGCACATTCTCACTACTTTTGCTAGCTATCAAAAAACTAGCAGGTACGCTCGGCACTTTTACGGCCCAGCGTACCTGGTTTTCAAAGCGCCAGCCTGGAGGCGGCGGATCCCATAGGAATCAATGGGAGTCTGACCATAGCGAAAGTACAAGTTCGCTGCTGACAGACATCCCATTGATTTCTATGGGAGCTGTCTACACCTAACACCCTAACATGTACCCCGAGTCTAAACACCACTAATTTGACCCCCCCCTACACCGCCACAACTAAATAAAGTTATTACCCCCTAAACCGCCGCTCCCGGAGCCCACTGCAAGCTACTCTATACATATTAACCCCTAAACCGCCGCTCCCGGAGCCCACCGCAACTATAATAAATGTATTAACCCCTAAACCGCCGCTCCCTGAACCCGCCGCAACCTATATTAAATGTATTAACCCCTATCCTGCCCCCCCTACACCGTCGCCACCTATAATAAATTTATTAACCCCTATCCTGCCCCCCACTACGCCGCCGCCACTGTAATAAAATTATTAACCCCTAAACCTAACCCTAACCCTAACGCCCCCTAACTTAAATATTAATTAAATAAATCTAAATAAATTAACTCTTATTAACTAAATGAATCCTATTTAAAACTAAATACTTACCTTTAAAATAAACCCTAATATAGCTACAATATAAATAATAATTATATTCTAGCTATCTTAGGATTTATTTTTATTTTACAGGTACCTTTCAATTTATTTTAACCATGTACAATAACTATTAAATAGTTATTAACTATTTAATAGCTTACCTAGCTAAAATAAAGAGAAATGTACCTGTGAAATAAATCCTAACCTAAGTTACAATTACACCTAACACTACACTATACTTTAATAAATTATTCCTATTTAAAAATAAATACTTACCTGTAAAATAAACCCGAAGATAGCTACAATGTAATTAATAATTATATTATAGCTATCTTAGGATTTATATTTATTTTACAGGTAACTTTGTATTTATTTTAGCTAGTTAGAATAGTTATTAAATAGTTATTAACTATTTAATAACTACCTAGCTAAAAGAAATACAAAATTACCTGTAAAATAAATCCTAACTTAAGTTACAATTAAACCTAATACTACACTATCATTAAATTAACTAAATAAACTACCTACAAAGAACTACAATGAAATACAATTACATAAACTAACTAAAGTACAAAAAATAAAAAAAGCTAAGTTACAAAAAATAAAAAATTAAGTTACAAACATGTTAAAAATATTACAACAATTTTAAGCTACTTACACCTAATCTAAGCCCCCTAATAAAATAACAAACCCCCCCAAAATAAAAAAAATCCCTACCCTATTCTAAATTACATAAATTTCAAAGCTCTTTTACCTTACCAGCCCTTAAAAGGGCCATTTGTGGGGGCATGCCCCAAAAAGTTCAGCTCTTTTGCCTGTAAAATAAAAATACAACCCCCCCCCAACATTAAAACCCACCACCCACATACCCCTAATCTAACCCAAACCCCCCTTACAAAAACCTAACACTAATCCCCTGAAGATCATCCTACCTTGAGTCGTCTTCACTCAGCCGAGCCACCGATGGAACTGAAGAGGACATCCGGAGCGGAAGAAGTTAATCCTCCAACCGGCGCTGAAGAAATCTTCCATCCGATGAAGTCATCATCCAGGCGGCGCTGAAGAAGTCTTCGATCCGGCCGATGTCATCTTCAAAGAGGCGCTGAAGAGGTCTTCTATCCGGGCGAAGTCATCTTCCAAGCCGGGTCTTGAATCTTCCTTCCGCCGACGCGGAACCACCTTCTTCACCGACGGACTACGACGAATGACGGCTCCTTTAAGGAACGTCATCCAAGATGGCGTCCCCTCAATTCCGATTGGCTGATAGGATTCTATCAGCCAATCGGAATTAAGGTAGGAAAATCTGATTGGCTGATGGAATCAGCCAATCAGATTCAAGTTCAATCCGATTGGCTGATCCAATCAGCCAATCAGATTGAGCTCGCATTCTATTGGCTGATCGGAACAGCCAATAGAATGCGAGCTCAATCTGATTGGCTGATTCCATCAGCCAATCAGATTTTCCTACCTTAATTCCGATTGGCTGATAGAATCCTATCAGCCAATCGGAATTGAGGGGACGCCATCTTGGATGACGTCCCTTAAAGGAGCCGTCATTCGTCGTAGTCCGTCGGTGAAGAAGGTGGTTCCGCGTCGGCGGAAGGAAGATTCAAGACCCGGCTTGGAAGATGACTTCGCCCGGATAGAAGACCTCTTCAGCGCCTCTTTGAAGATGACATCGGCCGGATCGAAGACTTCTTCAGCGCCGCCTGGATGATGACTTCATCGGATGGAAGATTTCTTCAGCGCCGCTTGGAGGATTAACTTCTTCCGCTCCGGATGTCCTCTTCAGTTCCATCGGTGGCTCGGCTGAGTGAAGACGACTCAAGGTAGGATGATCTTCAGGGGATTAGTGTTAGGTTTTTGTAAGGGGGGTTTGGGTTAGATTAGGGGTATGTGGGTGGTGGGTTTTAATGTTGGGGGGGGGGTTGTATTTTTATTTTACAGGCAAAAGAGCTGAACTTTTTGGGGCATGCCCCCACAAATGGCCCTTTTAAGGGCTGGTAAGGTAAAAGAGCTTTGAAATTTATGTAATTTAGAATAGGGTAGGGATTTTTTTTATTTTGGGGGGGTTTGTTATTTTATTAGGGGGCTTAGATTAGGTGTAAGTAGCTTAAAATTGTTGTAATATTTTTAACATGTTTGTAACTTAATTTTTTATTTTTTGTAACTTAGCTTTTTTTATTTTTTGTACTTTAGTTAGTTTATGTAATTGTATTTCATTGTAGTTCTTTGTAGGTAGTTTATTTAGTTAATTTAATGATAGTGTAGTATTAGGTTTAATTGTAACTTAAGTTAGGATTTATTTTACAGGTAATTTTGTATTTCTTTTAGCTAGGTAGTTATTAAATAGTTATTAACTATTTAATAACTATTCTAACTAGCTAAAATAAATACAAAGTTACCTGTAAAATAAATATAAATCCTAAGATAGCTATAATATAATTATTAATTACATTGTAGCTATCTTCGGGTTTATTTTACAGGTAAGTATTTATTTTTAAATAGGAATAATTTATTAAAGTATAGTGTAGTGTTAGGTGTAATTGTAACTTAGGTTAGGATTTATTTCACAGGTACATTTCTCTTTATTTTAGCTAGGTAAGCTATTAAATAGTTAATAACTATTTAATAGTTATTGTACATGGTTAAAATAAATTGAAAGGTACCTGTAAAATAAAAATAAATCCTAAGATAGCTAGAATATAATTATTATTTATATTGTAGCTATATTAGGGTTTATTTTAAAGGTAAGTATTTAGTTTTAAATAGGATTCATTTAGTTAATAAGAGTTAATTTATTTAGATTTATTTAATTAATATTTAAGTTAGGGGGCGTTAGGGTTAGGGTTAGGTTTAGGGGTTAATAATTTTATTACAGTGGCGGCGGCGTAGTGGGGGGCAGGATAGGGGTTAATAAATTTATTATAGGTGGCGACGGTGTAGGGGGGGCAGGATAGGGGTTAATTTAAAGGTAAGTATTTAGTTTTAAATAGGATTCATTTAGTTAATAAGAGTTAATTTATTTAGATTTATTTAATTAATATTTAAGTTAGGGGGGCGTTATGGTTAGGGTTAGACTTAGGTTTAGGGGTTAATCATTTTATTACAGTGGCGGCGGCGTAGTGGGGGGCAGGATAGGGGTTAATAAATTTATTATAGGTTGCGGCGGGTTCATGGAGCGGCGGTTTAGGGGTTAAACTATTTATTTAGTTGCGGAGAGGTGCGGGATCAGCAGGATAGGGGTTAATAATTTTATAATAGAGGGCGACGGTATAGGGGGGGCAGGATAGGGGTTACTAGGTATAATGTAGGTGGCAGCGGTGTCCGGGAGCGGCGGTTTAGGGGTTAATACATTTATAAGAGTTGCGGCGGGGTCTAGGAGCGGCGGTTTAGGGGGTAGTAACTTTATTTAGTTGCGGGAGGTTCCGGGGGCGCCGGTATAGGGGGTAGAACAGTGCAGTTTAGTGTGAGTGCTTAGTGACAGGCTAGCAATAAAGCTGGGAAAAAGCCGAAGGGCAGCGAGATCGGATGAGTGATAACTGTCACAGTCCGCTGCTCATCGCCCCGCAGCTTTTTGACAGCTTTATTTGATAACTTAGGCGTATTTTTTCAGGTCCGCGGCGGCGAAGGTTGGCGAGCTTAGGCGGACGTATTGGGCCGGCGAAGCCAGAAAAGTAGACGGCTTGATAACTAGCCCCCTAGATATTTAAAATGCCCAACCACAAAGGCAAGTGCTTGATATGTCTTCAACATATAGATAGCATCACATATATCCAAATCCCTTCCACTCTGACCCCAGGATAACATCAAATAAGCTTTGAAATATTTACTTTTTCTGGGGTAATCCAATGAAACTGTTGTTAAAAACGCGAATACAAATTCCTGAAATGTAAATGTGCAGAGAACAAAAAAAGTAGTAACAAAATAAGAGGTGACAAAAGGAAAAACGAAATCTATGTAATCTCTATGTTTTACTAATATGAAACAATCGATTGTCCTTTATTTTATTTTTTCTTAATACAGTAAACATATCTGAATATGACACACAGCAAATATAACTTATATTATAGCAACATGCACTGGAACAACTGGAGAAATCATTTTTTGCATGAACAACAAAGTTAAATAAAGTTTAAATTTAAAGTAAAACTAAGAGGAAATGAATGGTTTTTGATTATCATGTCCCTTTAAATAATATGACAATTGTTTTATGTTTATCCATCTGCTATAAAATATATATCAAAGAAGAGAAAACACAGAAAATCTTATAACACATAATAAATCCTTGTCAGATGCCAATTTAGATTCTGTTTTACTGCCATAAATTACAGAATTACTGAAAGAGACGAAAAATGTTTGTTTTGAAAATTCCATAGATGACAGCGAATCAAATGCCTTCTATTCTCTGTCTTCCTGAGTGTTATCATAGAGTTATGGAATGTTAGCTCAGCTTCACAAAGCCGCTTCCAGTTACACAGATCACATGGAATTATGTCATGTCTGAGTTACTGTAACTCTATTTGTCCTAAGAAAATACTTCCAGGCAGCCAACCATTCTTCCATCACAAACTAAGTGTCAGGGAAGTATTATTTGTTATCTAAAAGAAAAGAAATGAACCCCCTTCAGTTGTAGTTTAATCATTAAAAGATAAAAATTATTTCAGCAGTATTAGAGCTGCTACCACACACACGATTACACATGGATATAGTTAGATGGATAGACAGACAGACGGATAGATAGATAGATAGACAGACAGACAAACGGATAGATAGATGATAGATAAGTAGATAGATAGACAGGCAGATAATAGATTGATTGATGATAGATAGATAGATAGATAGATAGATAGATAGAAGATAGAAAGATAGATGATATATTGATAGATAGATAGATAGATAGATGATAGATATTAACGGCTAGATTTGGAGTTTGGCGGTAAAAGGGCTGTTAACGCTCCGCGGGTTTTTTTCTGGCCGCACCATAAATTTAACTCTGGTATCGAGAGTTCAAACAAATGCTGCGTTAGGCTCCAAAAAAGGAGCGTAGAGCATTTTTACCGCAAATACAACTCTCGATACCAGAGTTGCTTACGGACGCGGCCGGCCTCAAAAACGTGCTCGTGCACGATTCTCCCATAGGAAACAATGGGGCTGTTTGAGCTGAAAAAAAACCTAACACCTGCAAAAAAGCAGCGTTCAGCTCCTAACGCAGCCCCATTGTTTCCTATGGGGAAACACTTCCTACGTCTGCACCTAACACTCTAACATGTACCCCGAGTCTAAACACCCCTAGCCTTACACTTATTAACCCCTAATCTGCCGCCCCCGCTATCGCTGACCCCTGCATTACACTTTTAACCCCTAATCTGCCGCTCCGTAAACCGCCGCCACCTACGTTATCCCTATGTACCCCTAATCTGCTGCCCTAACATCGCCGACCCCTATATTATATTTATTAACCCCTAATCTGCCCCCCACAACGTCGCCGACACCTACCTACACTTATTAACCCCTAATCTGCCGACCGGACCTGAGCGCTACTATAATAAAGTTATTAACCCCTAATCCGCCTCACTAACCCTATCATAAATAGTATTAACCCCTAATCTGCCCTCCCTAACATCGCCGACACCTACCTTCAATTATTAACCCCTAATCTGCCGACCGGAGCTCACCGCTATTCTAATAAATGTATTAACCCCTAAAGCTAAGTCTAACCCTAACACTAACACCCCCCTAAGTTAAATATAATTTTTATCTAACGAAATAAATTAACTCTTATTAAATAAATGATTCCTATTTAAAGCTAAATACTTACCTGTAAAATAAATCCTAATATAGCTACAATATAAATTACATTTATATTATAGCTATTTTAGGATTAATATTTATTTTACAGGTAACTTTGTATTTATTTTAACCAGGTACAATAGCTATTAAATAGTTAAGAACTATTTAATAGTTACCTAGTTAAAATAATTACAAATTTACCTGTAAAATAAATCCTAACCTAAGATATAATTAAACCTAACACTACCCTATCAATAAAATAATTAAATAAACTACCTACAATTACCTACAATTAACCTAACACTACACTATCAATAAATTAATTAAACACAATTGCTACAAATAAATACAATTAAATAAACTATCTAAAGTACAAAAAATAAAAAAGAACTAAGTTACAGAAAATAAAAAAATATTTACAAACATAAGAAAAATATTACAACAATTTTAAACTAATTACACCTACTCTAAGCCCCCTAATAAAATAACAAAGACCCCCAAAATAAAAAATTCCCTACCCTATTCTAAAATACAAAAATTACAAGCTCTTTTACCTTACCAGCCCTGAACAGGGCCCTTTGCGGGGCATGCCCCAAGAATTTCAGCTCTTTTGCCTGTAAAAAAAAACATACAATACCCCCCCCCCAACATTACAACCCACCACCCACATACCCCTAATCTAACCCAAACCCCCCTTAAATAAACCTAACACTAAGCCCCTGATGATCTTCCTACCTTGTCTTCACCATGCCAGGTTCACCGATCCGTCCTGGCTCCAAGATCTTCATCCAACCCAAGCGGGGGTTGGCGATCCATAATCCGGTGCTCCAAAGTCTTCCTCCTATCCGGCAAGAAGAGGACATCCGGACCGGCAAACATCTTCTCCAAGCGGCATCTTCTATGTTCTTCCATCCGATGACGACCGGCTCCATCTTGAAGACCTCCAGCGCGGATCCATCCTCTTCTTCCGACGACTAGACGACGAATGACGGTTCCTTTAAGGGACGTCATCCAAGATGGCGTCCCTCGAATTCCGATTGGCTGATAGGATTCTATCAGCCAATCGGAATTAAGGTAGGAAAATTCTGATTGGCTGATTCCATCAGCCAATCAGAATCAAGTTCAATCCGATTGGCTGATCCAATCAGCCAATCAGATTGAGCTCGCATTGTATTGGCTGATCGGAACAGCCAATAGAATGCGAGCTCAATCTGATTGGCTGATTGGATCAGCCAATCGGATTGAACTTGATTCTGATTGGCTGATTCCATCAGCCAATCAGAAAATTCCTACCTTAATTCCGATTGGCTGATAGAATCCTATCAGCCAATCGGAATTCGAGGGACGCCATCTTGGATGACGTCCCTTAAAGGAACCGTCATTCGTCGTCTAGTCGTCGGAAGAAGAGGATGGATCCGCGCTGGAGGTCTTCAAGATGGAGCCGGTCGTCATCGGATGGAAGAACATAGAAGATGCCGCTTGGAGAAGATGTTTGCCGGTCCGGATGTCCTCTTCTTGCCGGATAGGAGGAAGACTTTGGAGCACCGGATTATGGATCGCCAACCCCCGCTTGGGTTGGATGAAGATCTTGGAGCCAGGACGGATCGGTGAACCTGGCATGGTGAAGACAAGGTAGGAAGATCATCAGGGGCTTAGTGTTAGGTTTATTTAAGGGGGGTTTGGGTTAGATTAGGGGTATGTGGGTGGTGGGTTGTAATGTTGGGGGGGGGGGTATTGTATGTTTTCTTTTACAGGCAAAAGAGCTGAACTTCTTGGGGCATGCCCCGCAAAGGGCCCTGTTCAGGGCTGGTAAGGTAAAAGAGCTTGTAACTTTTTAAATTTAGAATAGGGTAGGGAATTTTTTATTTTGGGGGTCTTTGTTATTTTATTAGGGGGCTTAGAGTAGGTGTAATTAGTTTAAAATTGTTGTAATATTTTTCTTATGTTTGTAAATATTTTTTTATTTTCTGTAACTTAGTTCTTTTTTATTTTTTGTACTTTAGATAGTTTATTTAATTGTATTTATTTGTAGCAATTGTGTTTAATTAATTTATTGATAGTGTAGTGTTAGGTTAATTGTAGGTAATTGTAGGTAGTTTATTTAATTATTTTATTGATAGGGTAGTGTTAGGTTTAATTATATCTTAGGTTAGGATTTATTTTACAGGTAAATTTGTAATTATTTTAACTAGGTAACTATTAAATAGTTCTTAACTATTTAATAGCTATTGTACCTGGTTAAAATAAATACAAAGTTACCTGTAAAAT
Organism: Bombina bombina; assembly: GCF_027579735.1. Lineage (NCBI taxonomy): Eukaryota > Metazoa > Chordata > Amphibia > Anura > Bombinatoridae > Bombina > Bombina bombina. Next base: position 1,356,424,972 of record NC_069500.1, read on the forward strand.
AAATATTAATCCTAAAATAGCTATAATATAAATGTAATTTATATTGTAGCTATATTAGGATTTATTTTACAGGTAAGTATTTAGCTTTAAATAGGAATCATTTATTTAATAAGAGTTAATTTATTTCGTTAGATAAAAATTATATTTAACTTAGGGGGGTGTTAGTGTTAGGGTTAGACTTAGCTTTAGGGGTTAATACATTTATTAGAATAGCGGTGAGCTCCGGTCGGCAGATTAGGGGTTAATAATTGAAGGTAGGTGTCGGCGATGTTAGGGAGGGCAGATTAGGGGTTAATACTATTTATGATAGGGTTAGTGAGGCGGATTAGGGGTTAATAACTTTATTATAGTAGCGCTCAGGTCCGCTCGGCAGATTAGGGGTTAATAAGTGTAGGTAGGTGTCGGCGACGTTGTGGGGGGCAGATTAGGGGTTAATAAATATAACATAGGGGTCGGCGATGTTAGGGGCAGAAGATTAGGGGTACATAGGGATAACGTAGGTGGCGGCGATTTGCGGTCGGAAGATTAGGGGTTAATTATTTTAAGTAGCTTGCGGCGACGTTGTGTGGGGCAAGTTAGGGGTTAATAAATATAATATAGGGGTCGGCGGGGTTAGGGGCAGCAGATTAGGGGTACATAAGTATAACGTAGGTGGCGGTCGGCAGATTAGGGGTTAAAAATTTTAATCGAGTGGCGGCGATGTGGGGGGACCTCGGTTTAGGGGTACATAGGTAGTTTATGGGTGTTAGTGTAGTTTAGGGTACAGTAGTTAAGAGCTTTATGAACCGGCGTTAGCCAGAAAGCTCTTAACTCCTGCTATTTTCAGGCGGCTGGAATCTTGTCGTTAGAGCTCTAACGCTCACTGCAGAAACGACTCTAAATACCAGCGTTAGAAAGATCCCATTGAAAAGATAGGCTACGCAAATGGCGTAGGGGGATCTGCGGTATGGAAAAGTCGCGGCTGTAAAGTGAGCGTTAGACCCTTTAATCACTGACTCCAAATACCAGCGGGCGGCCAAAACCAGCGTTAGGAGCCTCTAACGCTGGTTTTGACGGCTACCGCCGAACTCTAAATCTAGGCCATAGATAGGAAGATAGATTGAATGATAGATGATAGATAAGTAAATAGATGATAGAGATAGATAGATGATAGATAAGTAGATAGAAAATAGAAAGATGATATATATCTAGATAAATAGATAGATGATAGATAAGTAGATAGATGATAGATAGATGATAGATATATACAGTAGATAGATATAAAGATAGATAGATGATAGATATATAGATAGGTAGATAGATAGATATAGATCAATTATAGAGAAGTAGATAGATGATAGATAGATAGATAGATAGATAGTAGATAGACAGATAGATATATAGATAGATAATATACTATGAAATGTCAGTGGAAGAGTAAGATTATGAAATTGGGCTTATGGTTAAACATTTAAAGGGACATACAAATGTAAAAAGAAAATATGTGTTAGATAATTTTATTACTGAACTATTGCTTGCCTATAGCTATGTGTTTAACCTGTGCATAATCAGCTCTAATGCAGAAATGCACCACTGGGAGCTAGCTGTACGCAATGACAGGAGACATATGTCTGCAGCTACCAATCACCTGCTAGCTCCCAGTAATTCATTGTATGCTTTTCAACAAAGACTAATAAACTATAGGGATGACTTCCTGTGCAGCTGCTGCTGGGGCGGAGCCGGCCGTCGTGTGGAATGGCCACACATTAGAGTGAGCTCCGAATGCCGATGCCCATATCTGTCTGAATAGTAGGATAATCAGCATCCCATAACCAATGTCCTACCTCTAACTGCGCACAGAACAAGTACCGATTCCGGTATTGACCGATAAAGCCAGCTGCGCCCGACATTCAGACACGCTCCGTGTTGAGGCCTACATTCCGGACGCCATCTTTACAGCCTAAACAGTGAGTAACACGGAGCCGCCTGTACACAGAACACAGACGGTACATATACTGATAATGGCTGTTAGTCGCATATATCACTCAGTTTGGGGACTGGTGTAACTTTTGACAATTCACAACTGGCAAGTACACTAAGAGGAAGCTGCGCAGTTATACTTCTGCTATAAGGCCAGGACTTACTAGGCTATCAATGTGAGACTGGGCAATTGAAATCACAGGGCAAAGGGAAAACGAAAAACATGCCAACATTTTTATTTCACATATAAATGTGAACCTGCCAACTCCAATCCCTATATGTTTTAGGTGTTATACAATAAAGGATCTTTTGTAGCGCAGATGTCACCTCACTCACTATAAAGGCAGAAACATACTTTATCACACCAAAAGACGGTTATACATATAACATTGTCCTGGCAATAAGAGGAGCTGTGCATCCTAGGACAGCACGCAGTTGCTGCGAACTCCCTGACAACTCCAGGATAGCAAACTATCACAATCTACACTTCAGTTATGTCACCAAAAAAACTTCTAAAAACAGGAAAGGAGACTAGGAAATCAGCAGTAAGTCGGCCAACTGTTAGCTCCTTTTTTAAATTATCAGACAGCATGCAACCCGCTACACCTGACCCCATCAAGCCACAGCAAGCTGAGGTGTCTCCATCAGGCAGTGAGGACAGTGACACAGAAGAATCTATCCAAATCTCCAAGACTTTTCTAGCCTCAATCCCATCTAAAAGTGATCTGGATGACATAATAGTTAAAGTACGAGAATGCATCAAAGAAGAAATGGCTGGTCTGAGGAGGGATATTACAGAAATTGGTAATCGTGTTGAGGTGCTGGAGGAGGATAATGACTTTAACCAAAATGAGATATCTATCTTGCAGACCACAGCCCAATCCCATGACCTTCAGATTACACAGTTACAAGATAAGTTAGAAGACCTGGAGAACAGGGAACGCCGCCAAAACCTCCGAATTAGAGGGATTCCAGAGTCAGTCCTGCCAAATACCATCCCTGAGTTTCTCAAAGGTCTCTTTTGTTTCCTACTGGGGCCTTCATCAACCATGGAATTATCTATGGACAGAGCTCACAGGGCTCTCCGACCAAAACCCCCAGACCAAGCGCCTCCACGCGACATAGTCTTAAAACTTAAAGAATACCAAACCAAAGAAGAAATTCTTAAAGCTGCCAGACGTCTTAAAGACATCTCCTTTCAAAATTACCGCTTGCAAATCTTTGCTGATATAGCACCCCGCACTCTTCAGAGACGGAGAGAATTTCAACCATTGACATCCATGCTCAGAGCAAAGGAGATTCCTTATCGTTGGGGTTTCCCCTGTTTCCTGAACATCATTTATAAAGGCACGAAACACATATGTAAGACCCCAGACGACATCTCAGATACTTGTGCCGCCTTGGAACTGACTCCTCCATCTGCCACAGCTACAGAAGAGGCTTCTGATCTTACTGCCAGCCTCAACCCAACAAGACCACCCAGATCACAGTGGCAGCAACACAAGAATAAGAAAACTAAGAAGGTGCAAGACTCCCCACAGAACAGTATTACTTGAGAGATCCAGCTCATCAGATGGGTGAGATAATTCTATTTCTAGCTCAGGGGGAGAAAAGTGATGAACGTTTAACCCTCCTTTACACCCGGGCCCTGCAATGATTGAGACTGAACTAATTATATAGTTATTGCAATACGGCCCTACTTTGATTGTCAGTTTAAATTTAAATTTGAAAATTTGTCCTCTAAATGTTTAATTATTGAATTTATAATGGGATAGGCTATTCTTCCCTATTGTGTGTGTGACATTTAATGTCAAATTGTTTGTTTGAATTTCTGTTATTGTTTTATTGTTTGCTTGTTAGTTATCTTTCTCAACCACAGATAGTTGCCGCACAGTTCAAGACCAGGTATGTTATTGACACAATAATGTCTGAAATATCTCTATGCATATATGTTTATGATAAGCTTAGAAATTATAGACTCCCAGTTCTACCCAGTACACATCAACCTCTAACTTAGTGTAAATAATGACAGCTCAGAAACAGATTAGATTCATGACACAAAATGTCAGAGGATTTAATAACCCACATAAGAGACGAGTTGCTTTTGCTGATATTGTCCATAAGCAAATTGGTATTTTGTTCTTACAGGAGACGCATTACTTAAAAAATCAAGAGCCTAAATTTTTCACAACCTCCTACCCCATACATTATCATAGTAGCCACTCAGACAAAAAGATCTCCGGGGTTAGCATTTTAATCCACAAGTCTTTAGCATTCCATGTACAGCATGTAGAAAAGGATAATGAAGGGAGATTTTTGGCTATACTGGGTTTACTGTATGGCAAGCCTATTACACTAGTCAACATTTATGCTCCCAATACCCGACAGGCATCCTTTATCCGCAAGGTTTCCAATGACATTTTAGCTTTCTACAAGGGGTCATTAATTATAGGCGGGGACTTTAACACGCCATTGAACCCACTATTAGATAGCTCCACTAAACAATCCCAACTCTCGAAAAAAGCACTTAAATCTATTAAAGATGACCTGACACTCCTAGGAGTACATGATCCATGGCGTATCCAACACCCCAGGGGGAGAGATTTTACCTTTTATTCTGCGTCCAAAAGCTCCCATTCACGCATCGATTATATCCTCAAGAGACCACATAGCTATCACATCAGTCATACACACTGATATCTGCCCTACTGCCTGGTCAGACCATTCAGCGGTCATCTACACCACTCACTGGACATCCCTTCCTTTCAAACCTTACCAATGGCGCTTTGATGATACCTTACTCAATGACACCCTTATCCGGCAACAAATAGAAACATCAATAAGTGAGTACTTTACAATTAATCATACCCCAGACATAGCCCCATGTACCATCTGGGAAGCCCATAAGTGCTTCATCAGAGGCGAGTTGATAAAGATTAAGGCGACACAATCCAAAAATCATAGAATGCATCACCAAGCCCTTACAGACAAATTTCAGCAGCTTGACAGGTCCTACAAACAGAATCCCCATGCCGAATCACTGAAGTCTCAAAGAGAACAGGCTAAAAATAAATTGACAACATTCTTGGAACACTCAGCCCATACACAGGCTATGAGGTTAAAACAGAGATTTTTTATTGAAGGTAATAAACCTGGCAGGCTATTAGCCAGAGCGCTTAAAGTTAGGCAAGCGACCCATTATATCAGCGCGCTACAAGACTCAAATAGGGAAAACACTGTAGAATCCCATAGAATAGCTGAAATATTTAGAGATTATTATTCTACTCTTTACAATTTGATTCCTAACAGAAATTTAGAGGAACATAAGACACACTGCCTCCGATACTTAGAGCGAGTGACTGTGCCATCTATCCCACCTGACGATCTAGAATCCCTTACCTTGCCAATCAGCTCCGAAGAGATTAGCGTAGCTATACACTCCCTAAAGATAGGAAAGAGTCCAGGCCCAGATGGGCTGACAAGCTCCTACTATAAAAAGTTTAAGCATCTATTAATACCGCAATTGCTCACAGTCTTTAACCCGGTAGATCAAATAACTACGTTCCCACCCTCTATGCTTGAAGCGATAGTAACGGTCATACCAAAGCCAGGTAAAGATCCTACAGCCCCTTCCAACTACCGCCCGATCTCGCTTCTAAATGTAGACGTGAAGATCTATGCAAAGATCTTAGCTACTAGGCTTAATAAATTACTACCCTTGCTTATCCACCCAGACCAGGTGGGTTTTGTACCGCAGAGGGAGGCAAAGGATAACACCGTAAAGGTCCTTCATTTAATACAATATGCTATAAATCATGACATACCCTCCATTTTACTCTCGACTGACACTGAGAAAGCTTTTGACAGACTGGATTGGACTTTTTTAAATTTGACTTTAAAGAAATTCGGCCTCCCTGACAGTTTTATCTCAAAAATATTTGCCCTTTACTCAAAACTGACAGCTAAAGTTAAGGTAAATGGGATACTTTCTACCCCATTTCCAATTTTAAATGGCACTAGACAGGGCTGCCCGTTATCCCCTCTATTATTTGTTTTATCCATGGAAATCCTGGCAATAACATTACGAAATGACCCCAACATTCACGGACTCACTATAAAATCCACTCCTCATAAGCTTGCGCTATACGCTGATGACTTGTTGTTAATTTTAACACGCCCAAATACTTCTCTCTCTGCGGTGCGGAACTCCCTGGAAACATTTGGCCATTGTTCCAATTATTCGGTAAACCAAAATAAATCAGAGATTCTCCCCATCAACTTAAATAATACAGATATACAAAAACTTAGGTCACAAGTACCTTACCAAATACAACAATCTGCTTTAAAATATTTAGGCATTTATCTTACAGATGATAAACAGAAGTTAATTGACCTAAACTATGAAGCCTTAATGTCCAAGGTTTGCGATGATACCTCCCTTTGGTTACATAAACAAATATCCTGGCTTGGTAGAATCGGAGTAACCAAAATGACTATCCTCCCTAAAATACTTTATATGTTCCAGACTCTCCCCATACCCCTCCCGGAAACGTATATTTCCAGACTGCAGAAGGTGCTAAACTCCTATATCTGGAGAAAGCGTCCTCCCAGAGTGGCTAGATCTACCCTCTACTTACCAAAAAAATTTGGAGGTTTTTAGGTCCCAGACCTATCCAGATACCGTAATGCAATATTTTTAAGAAGAGTAATAGATTGGTGCACACTCCCCATGAATCATAATAGACTCGGTGAGACTGGAACATGACCTCACCAACTCAGCACAGTTAGGGACATACTGTTGGCAACCTAAGGGAAACCAACCTTCGCTAGTTAAAGATTATCCAATCATAAAAGAAACACTTGATACTTGGTTTAACGTACTACATAAATATCCACATATATCCACGATCCCTTCCCCCTTGACAACTGTGTTGTCTAATTCGGACTTTCCTATAGGGATACCATTGACACCGAAATTACCGGGTGGACTGGATGACCTGCTCCCATTATACTCCCTACTTGAAGAGGGTAAATTGATCTCGAAACAACACCTAGAGGAATTAGAGGTCACACAATTCACACCCTGGTTCAGATACCTTCAACTCAGACACTTTGTTGACTCTCACAAGCTCAAACAACAAATTACAAGGGAGCTTACCACACTTGAGAAACTTTGCATTCAAGACTCCCCACAGATACACACCATCTCCCTCCTATATCAACTCCTAATCACCCCTCCCAAGACTTTACACACCTCAACAGTCAATTCCTGGCATAAAGAACTCCCTTACACTCTTACAGAGCAAGAATGGCTAAAAATCTTTCAGAACACAGCTAGATCCGCACATTCATCAGCCCTACTGGAAACAAATTATAAATTCCTGCTCCGCTGGTATCTTACTCCCCACAGGTTGAAATTTATGTTTCCCGAAGCATCTGATAGATGTTGGAGAAAATGTGCAGGAAAAGGAACCCCTTTTCATATATGGTGGGAGTGCCCCAAAATAGCAAATTACTGGAAGAGTATTAACTCAGAGATGAGTAAAATGCTAAATTGTAATATTCCATTAGACCCTATGGTATACCTGTTTCATACAATCCCCAAATTCCCCTTCAAACAATACATGTCACTTTTCCAATTAGCCATATGTAGTGCGAAGCAAGTCATCCCTAGGCTTTGGAAATCAGATACAGAACCCACAGTAGCTATGTGGACAGCGCAGATGAAAACTAACTTATCGCTAGAAAGATTCTATTATTACACAGTAGGTAGATTAGATTACTATGCAGAAATGATGTTCTTCTGGGACTCCTACTATCATCCTAGAGCCGGGGAGAGGGGAGACCTGCAGGAGTAGGATTATGTGCTAGTGTAATGCAAATGCAAAACAGCAAAGTATCTACCCACGTTGAAATCAATTTTGCAGACTTAACTGTCTCACTGTTAAAGACAAGAAAACTGTAGATAAACAATCTTGTAAGAAACATGTTGATGTTGTAACTTGAGTTTGATAGCCTCTGACTGTGTATTAATGTTGTTTTGTGGTGCCATACCTAGATGTCACAAACAAATCTGGGATATTTGAACTTTGGAAGCTAGGGACAAACTGATGGACTTGAACAGTAATGCAAATATAAAAAAGCCATAATTTTATATTCTGTGGAAATTCTTGGAATGTTTTGAAAATTTCTGGTTGTTTGTAATTTTCTTTTGTTTCTTTGTTGTTGTATAATTTTTTGAAACACCTAAATAAAGAAAAGATTAAACTAAACTATAGGGATATTTGTTCAGCCTTGTGCAAGATCTTCAAAAAGCATTAGATTTTTATAGATAAGAGGGTTCAAACTAATTGTGAAAGTGCAAACAAATATTCTCTGATCTGCAAGGAGCAGTTCAGGTGTTAAGAAGACTAAACTGATCTGATCATGGACCATCTGCAAGATGACAATATCCTCAAGAGAAAGCACTGACTTCTCTTTATACATTTCTGGTTTAAAAAAAACAAGAGATATGACACCCGAATGTCTCTTCCTTCACAACACTTTTATTGTTTATAATTTTATGTATCTAGTTGATAAGGGAATTGCATATAAAGCTATGAATTCTATTTCTTTTGAAGGTTTCCTTTTACTGTAGCACACTATGAAACCATCAAAGGTTACTTAAAAATTAGGTTTTAGCTCCACCTAGTGTTAATTTTATAGAATACATATTCCATTACCAGGTACTTATTAACGTGCACAGGCAAAAAAATAAATCAAAACATTCAAATGTATAGTGTGAAAAAGAGACCTATAAAATGGGTTACAGCAGTTGAAGTGGGTCATTTTGAGCTAAAATACAGACATTTTAATCAGCTAAGTACCAACTTACGTATCCTCAGGAATGTCCGTTTACACAAGAAAGGATATTAGTGAAGGATGTTTATATATCAGTTATAAGTTAAACAATAAGTAGATTTTGGGCAATTAATAAACATTTATTAGTGTTAAACAAAATCTCTTCAGCAGGATACTTTGACCTAACGCTGAATACATGGGCACAGGAACCCAATGATAACATTTTTACTGGCATCGTATTCTTATTCAGTAAACTTGGAACTGTCCTGAACGACACATTTTAAATAAATAAATAAAATTCAAACACAATAAGCCCCTCAACACAATAATGAAGTACAGAATATAATGAATGTATTGTACTGAAGTGAGTGTCAATGACTCTAGTGTATAGGAACAGGGAAGGACAACAGCAGCATATTGTCTATAGCAGCAGTGTATCACCTGTATATTGCACATAGTAGCAGAGTAATGATATATGCCATATTCTGTGTATATGAGCGGTAAAATATAGATATGTGCATGGCGAAAAAATTTGGTTCGGTTTCAGTTCGGATTGATTCGGATTTTTCGAATTTCGGTTCGGATCGATTCGAATTCGGCAAAATTTGAATGAATTTGTTTTGGATTTATTCGGATTCGAATGAATTCGTTTTGGATTTATTCGGATAAAATCGGCTGAATTCGGTTTGATTCGGTTCGATTCGGTTCCGAAATTCGGAATTTCGCTATGTTTTAGGTGGGATATGCTGTGTAGACTAGTATTATGTACTGTATATTAGGTGTAAATACTAGTGTAATACACGGCCATCCGAATCTACCAAATAAAGTCAGTAGTTAAGAGCTTTATGGGCTAACACCGGAATATAAAGCTCTTAACTACAGTACAAAAGTAGATAGTGTTTGCGATGTGGGGGGGGCCTCGGTTTAGTGGTTCATAGGTAGTTTATGGGCCATAAACTACCTATGAACCACTAAACCGAGGCCCCCCCACATCGCAAACACTATCATAAAATTATTTAACCCCTAATCTGCCGACCGGACACCGCCGCCACCTACATTATAGCTATTAACCCCTAATCTGCTGTCCCTAACATCGCCGACCCCTACATTATAGTTATTAACCCCTAGTCTGCCCCCCCCAACGTCGCCGCAACCTAACTACAAGTATTAACCCTTAATCTGCCGACCGGACATCGCCGCCACTATAATAAATGTATTAACCCCTAAACCGCCGCACTCCCGCCTCGCAAACACTATAATAAAATTTTTTAACCCCTAATCTGCCCTCCCTAACATCGCTGCCACCTACCTACAATTATTAACCCCTAATCTCCCATCCCCAATGTCGCCGCTACTATAAGAAAGTTATTAACCCCTAAACCTATATCTAACCCTAACCCTAACACCCCCCTAACTTAAATATAATTTAAATAAAACGAAATAAATTTACTATAATTAAATAAATTATTCCTATTTAAAACTAAATATTTACCTGTAAAATAAACCCTAATATAACTACAATATAACTAATAGTTACATTGTAGCTATTTTAGGATTTATATTTATTTTACAGGCAACTTTGTATTTATTTTAACTAGGTACAATAGCTATTAAATAGTTAATAACTATTTAATAACTACCTAGCTAAAATAAATACAAATTTACCTGTAAAATAAATCCTAAACTAAGTTACAATTACACCTAACACTACACTATCATTAAATTAATTAAATAAATTAATCATATTTAAAACTAAATACTTACCTGTAAAATAAACCCTAATATAGCTACAATATAACTAATAGTTACATTGTAGCTATTTTAGGATTTATATTTATTTTACAGGCAACTTTGTATTTATTTTAACTAGGTACAATAGCTATTAAATAGTTATTTACTATTTAATAGCTACCTAGTTAAAATAATTACAAAATTACCTGTAAAATAAATCCTAACCTAAGTTACAATTAAACCTAACACTACACTATCATTAAATAAATTAAATAAATTAAATACAAATACCTACAAATAAATACAAATAAATACACTAACTAAAGTACAAAAAATAAAAAAAGAACTAAGTTACAAAAAATAAAAAAATAATTTACAAACATTATAAAAATATTACAACAATTTTAAGCTACTTACACCTAATCTAAGCCCCCTAATAAAATAACAAAGCCCCCCAAAATAAAAAAATTCCCTACCCTATTCTACATTAAAAAGTTACCAGCTCTTTTACCTTACCAGCCCTTAAAAGGGCCTTTTGCGGGGGAAGCACCCAAAGAATTCTGCTCTTTTGCCTGTAAAATAAAAATACAACCCCCCCAACATTAAAACCCACCACCCACATACCCCTAATCTAACCCAAACCCCCCTTAAAAAAAAACTAACACTACCCCCCTGAAGATCTTCCTACCTTGAGTCGTCTTCACTCAGTCAAGCCGAATTCTTCATCCAATCCGGGCGATGTCTTCATCCAAGCGTGGCGCTGAAGAGGTCCATCATCCGGCTGAAGTCTTCATCCAAGCGGGGGCTGAAGAGGTCTTCCATCTGGCTGAAGTCTTCTATCAAGCGGCATCTTCAATCTTCTTTCTTCCGGCTCCATCTTCATCCCGCCGACGCGGAACATCCTTCCTCCACGACGAACTCCCAACGAATGAAGGTTCCTTTAAATTACGTCATCCAAGATGGCGTCCCTCGAATTCCGATTGGCTGATAGGATTCTATCAGCCAATCGGAATTAAGGTAGGAATAATCTGATTGGCTGATGGAATCAGCCAATCAGATTCAAGTTCAATCCGATTGGCTGATCTAATCAGCCAATCAGATTGAGCTTGCATTCTATTGGCTGATCGGAACAGCCAATAGAATGCAAGCTCAATCTGATTGGCTGATTGGATCAGCCAATCGGATTGAACTTGAATCTGATTGGCTGATTCCATCAGCCAATCAGAATTTTCCTACCTTAATTCCGATTGGCTGATAGAATCCTATCAGCCAATCAGAATTCGAGGGACGCCATCTTGGATGACGTCCCTTAAAGGAACCTTCATTCGTCGGGAGTTCGTCGTGGAGGAAGGATGTTCCGCGTCGGTGGGATGAAGATGGAGCCGGAAGAAAGAAGATTGAAGATGCCGCTTGATAGAAGACTTCAGCCGGATGATGGACCTCTTCAGCCCCCGCTTGAATGAAGACTTCAGCCGGATGATGGACCTCTTCAGCCCCCGCTTGGATGAAGACATCGCCCGGATAGGAGGAAGACTTCGGACCCTCTTCTGGACGGATCGGTGATACCCGGCGTGGTGAAGACAAGGTAGGAAGATCTTCAGGGGCTTAGTGTTAGGTTTATTTAAGGGGGGTTTGGGTTAGATTAGGGGTATGTGGGTGGTGGGTTGTAATGTTGGGGGGGTTGTATTTTTATTTTACAGGCAAAAGAGCAGAATTCTTTGGGGCATGCCCCGCAAAAGGCCCTTTTAAGGGCTGGTAAGGTAAAAGAGCTGGGGGGGTATTGTATGTTTTTTTACAGGCAAAAGGCCCTTTTAAGGGCTGGTAAGGTAAAAGAGCTTTTCAATTTTTATTTTAGAATAGGGTAGGGCATTTTTTTTATTTTGGGGGGCTTTGTTATTTTATTAGGGGGCTTAGAGTAGGTGTAATTAGCTTAAAATTGTTGTAATATTTTTCTAATGTTTGTAAATTATTTTTTTATTTTTTGTAATTTAGTTCTTTTTTTATTTTTTTGTACTTTAGTTAGTGTATTTATTTGTATTTAATTTATTTATTGATAGTGTAGTGTTAGGTTTAATTGTAGATAATTGTAGGTAGTTTATTTAATTAATTTATTGATAGTGTAGGGTTTAATTGTAACTTAGGTTAGGATTTATTTTACAGGTACTTTTGTAATTATTTTAACTAGGTAGCTATTAAATAGTTATTAACTATTTAATAGCTATTGTACCTGGTTAAAATAAATACAAAGTTGCCTGTAAAATAAATATTAATCCTAAAATAGCTACAATATAATTATTATTTATATTGTAGCTATATTAGGGTTTATTTTACAGGTAAGTATTTAGCTTTAAATAGGATTCATTTATTTAATAAGATTTATTTTATTTCGTTAGATAAAAATTATATTTAACTTAGGGGGGTATTAGGGTTAGGGTTAGACTTAGCTTTAGGGGTTAATACATTTATTAGAGTAGCGATGAGGTCCGGTCGGCAGATTAGCGGTTAATAATTGTAGGTAAGGTAGCGGCAATGTTGGGGGGGGCAGAATAGGGGTTAATAAATATTATGTAGGTGTCGGCGATATTAGGGGCAGCAGATTAGGGGTACATAGGGATAATGTAGGTTGCGGCGGTGTGCGGTCGGCAGATTAGGGGTTAAAAAAATTTAATAGAGTGGCGGCGATGTGGGGGGGTCTCGGTTTAGGGGTACATAGGTAGTTTATGGGTGTTAGTGTACTTTAGAGCACAGTAGTTAAGAGCTTTATGAACCGGCATTAGCCCAGAAAGCTCTTAACTCCTGGCTTTTCTCTGCAGCTGGAGTCTTGTCGTTAGATTTCTAACGCTCACTTCAGCCAAGACTCTAAATACCGGCGTTAGAAAGATCCCATTGAAAAGATAGGATATGCAAATGGCGTAGGGGGATCTGCATGCACTCGTAGTATTACAGAGTGCTATTGCAGCTACCTCTCGCACCGTGCACCACTTCAACACAGATAGTGCTGTATTCATCTACTATTGCAAGTTGTAGGGGGATCTGCGGTATGGAAAAGTCGCGGCTGGAAAGTGAGCGTTAGACCTTTTCCTGACTGACTCTAAATACCAGCGGGCGGCCAAAACCAGCGTTAGGACCCCTAACGCTGGTTTTGACGGCTAACGCAGAACTCTAAATCTAGGCGTTAGGGTTTCGTTTAGAGGTAAGTATTTAGTTTTAAATAGGAATTATTTAGTTATTAATAGTAGGTTTTATTTAGAGTTATTTTAATTATATTTATATTAAGTTATTGGGTGTTAGGGTTAGACTTAGGTTTAGGGGTTAATAACTTTAGTATAGTGGTGGCGGCGTTGGGGGCGGCAGATTAGGGGTTAATAAATGTAGGTAGGTGGCGGCGATGTTAGGGGCGGCAGATTAGGGCTCAATAATATTTAACTAGTGTTTGCGAGGCGGGAGTGCGGCGGTTTAGGGGTTAATATGTTTATTATAGTGGCGGCGATATCGGGAGCGGCAGATTAGGGGTTAAAATTTTTATTTTAGTGCTTGCGATGTGGGAGGGCCTTGGTTTAGGGGTTAATAGGTAGTTTATGGGTGTTAGTGTATTTTTTAGCACTTTAGTTATGAGTTTTATGCTACAGCTTTGTAGTGTAAAACTCATAACTACTGAGTTTGGAATGCGTTACAAATCTTGCGGAATAGGCTGTACCACTCACTTTTTGGCCTAAAACAAAAAGCTTGTAATACCGGCGCAATGGAGGTCCCATTGAAAAAAGACTTTACGAAAATTGCGTAAGTTAATTTGCGGTACGGCCAAAAAAGTGTGCGGGACAGCTGTACCTACAAGACTCATAATAGCAGCGGTAGTAAAAAAGCAGCGTTATGAGCCTTAACGCTGCTTTTTTAATAATACCGCAAAACTCGTAATCTAGCCGAATGATAATAGACATAATTGGGAAGGTTTTAAAAAAAATCAACACAGGATACCAATAAAAAAAGGCACAGTTTATACTAAAAGGTGATTATTTTTTTATTGTACACTCTGTCTGAATCGTGAAAGTTTAATTTTAAATGCCATATCCCTTTAATATTTAAAAGCAACAATAATATTAGCCTAAAATGTATCATTACAGTTTATTTTCGTTTAAACATCCCTTTAACAGATTACTTCCACATTGTTCAAGACATTTGTTTTGTCGATATTTCGTTAGGCATTTAATACGTATTACACAAAATTAGTTAAAAAAAAATTAATTTGGTTAAAAAAAAATGTGATAAAAACAAATTAAAGGGACACTGAACCCAATTTTTTTCTTTTGTGATTCAGATAGAGCATGACATTTTAAGCAACTTTCTAATTTACTCCTAGTATCAAATTTTCTTCATTCTCTTGGTATCTTTGTTTGAAATGCAAGAATGTAAGTTTAGATGGCGGCCAATTTTTGGTGATCAACCAAGGTTGTTCTTGCTGATTGGTGGATAAATTCATCCACCAATAAAAAAGTGCTGTCTGAAGTTCTGAACCAAAAAAAAGCTCAGATGCCTTCTTTTTCAAATAAAGATTGCAAGAGAATGAAGAAAATTTGATAGTAGGAGTAAATTAGAAAGTTGCTTAAAATTGCATGCTCTGAGGCCCATTTATCAAGCTCCGGATGGAGCTTGAGAGCCCGTGTTTCTGGCGAGTCTTCAGGCTCGCCAGAAACACAAGTTATGGAGCAGTGGTCTAAAGATCGCTGCTCCATAACCCTGTCCGCCTGCTCTGATGAGGCGGACAGGAATCGCCACAATTCAACCCGATCAAGTGCGATCGGGTTTACACCCCCCTGCTGGTGGCCGATTGGCCGCGAGTCTGCAGGGGGCGACGTTGCACCAGCAGGTGCAATGCTGAATACAGAGAGCGTATTGCTCTCCTCGCATTCAGCGATGTCTGTCGGACCTGATCATTACTGTCGGATCAGGTCCGACAGACCTTTGGTAAATCGGCCTCTCTATCTGAATCACGAAAGAAAAAATGTGGGTTCAGTGTCCCTTTAAGTACCCCTCAGCCCCAAACCCCTTAAGCTTAAACTCAACAGTCAACACAAAAATTCTTGTTGTTTAAAAAGATAGATAACGCCTTTACTACTTATTTCCCATCTTTGCACAACCAACATTGCTATATTAATATACTTTATAACCTTTAAACCTCTAAATTTCTGTCTGTTTCTAAGTCCCTAAAGACAGCCCCATGATCACATGCTTTTTTATTTGCTTTTCACATCAGGAGAAGCTAGTTCATGTGAGCCATAGATAACATTGTGCTGACGCCCGTGGATTCTAACAACACAGCACTAATTGGCTTAAACGCAAGTCAATAGATAAAGTCATGTGATCAGGGGGCCATCAGAATGCTTAGAAACAAGGTAATCACAGAGGTAAAATGTGTATTAATATAACCATGCTTTCTGTGCAAAACTAGGGAATGGGTAATAATTATCTATCTTTTAAAACAATATTTTTTTTTTTAGTTGACTGTCCCTTTAACCATTAAACATATTATTATTATTATTATTATTATTAACCCCTAAACTCCCCAAAACAATTAACCCCTAAACTGCCAGACCCCTCCACCACCAGACTGATTCCCCTAATATCTGGACCCTCCACCACACTTAAAGGGACAGTGTACTGTAAAATAGTTTTTCCCTTAATGTGTTTACAGTGACTTAATGTGTTAACCTGACCGCGTTAAGATGCAAATCACGAAACACGATGCGTTAAACGCATTTGTTACATTCCTATATTCTAAGCATCTGCAGATACAATCCTGATCACTGTGGCATTAAATTGCATGATTCAACGCCGGAAAATTGACTGAACTTTTCCTACGTATATTAAGGTGCAGTACTTGTGATTGTGGCTTCACACTCTGCTACAACCCTCTGACAAGCACTGCACACTGAGGGGAAAATGGCCTCAAGTCTGAGAACCTTTATCACTGGAGAATAACAAGCGCGTCTTCTTTCTTTACCTTCCTTCAGCAGAGGCAAAGACTGATTTATAAGTGAGGTGGGAGAGGGTTTATAGAGCTCTTGGGGTTTAGGAATCTTTGCCTCCTCCTAGTGCCAGGGAAGAGTAATTCCCAGGAGTAATGGATCATGAACACCTGTATGAGACAAAATATTTTTTTCCTGTATGTGAAGAACATTGGAATGTGAATTATGTACAGTAAATACCCAGTAAAACAAATTATTAAACGTTGTTATGGAATTATTATTTAGACTTATTTTGGCTCAGACTTCAAGTTAGCCCGCGTGTGAACTGTCCAAGTTGCAAACTTTTTTTGTTCTTCATTCAGATATATCATGTGTACCACATACTTTTTAACTTTCATAAATATTTTTTATGAAAATTTATATGACCAATTTTTATCAGATAGTGTTTATATGCGTGTAACAGGTTATTTTATTGCATTTATGTTGTGTTTGGTGCAACTTTTTTTTTACTCACTACCCTTTACGCAAAGTTTTCAGTTGTGCTAACTCACGAGCATAAATCGCAATTGCGCTCTCATGTTTGTGTTTACTTTCAACTTCTAATACGAGTGCTATTTCCATTGCATGCAAAATGCTGGAAAAGAAAAACAGATATCGTTTGCGCACAAAAGTTAGCACACCACTTGTTTATATACTGTATGTGTCTGTGCGCACACTCATATTTACACGAATAAACACATAAATACACATGTATACAAATATGTAGACATATATCCCTTTTTAACCCTTTAAAACCTTTTTGTCAATATTAAAATGATATTTTTTTAATTAAAAAGTGTATATTTGAGTGTAATAGTTTATTTTAATTAGTTTTTTATATGTTTTGTGAATACATTTTTTTAACCCTTACACTTTTCTTCACGTCTCAAGTCACTCTAAATATTCGGCTTTCGCTCAAGCACAACCTATAACTTTCAACTTGTAATATGAGCGCCATTTAGCCAGTTCGCGATAACCATTGAAAGTAAAGGTTATGCTAAGGTTATGTCAGTCTGCTAACCATTCTCTTGTAAATGTGATTTACCATGCACTTGTAATATCAAGTTGCACACTAATGATAGCGTGAGTTGCGATAAACTAGCAAAAGCCGAAACTGCGCTAGAATATTAAGCCCAGCTTGAGATCTGAAGTTAAGTGTAAGGGTTAAAAAAAGTTGCACAAAACAAATAAAAATAAAAAGTATTAAGCTCATATATACACTTTTTAATAAAATAAATCATTAATATTAATAAAAAAGTTTTTAAAGGGGTTAAAAGTGATTTGGTATATGGCAAGGTGTTTGACTGGAAAGGGTGTGTGTGTGTATAAAACAATTTTTATAATTATGGGGAGGGGCGAAAAGTGAGATTAAAATCCTCTACTATGCACAAAATGTAGAGAGAATAACTCATTGTGTGGCCCATTAACAAAACTAGACAAGTCAAAAGGCTTGTTTTTTCCCACAGAATACCTCTGGATACTCCGTTTCCAAAGCAGCAAAGGATTCTGGGTAAGGCATGCAGATGAGGTTCATAATGACTCACTTTTTTACATTATTCACCTAGAAAATGTTTTATTTTATTTTTTAAATAAATATTTATCTATCTCTAACTCTCTCTTTAGCACAGTTGATCTATCCAGTGTATGGTTAGCGAGAGCAATAATTCATATTTTTTTCAGCACATCCAATAGTCTATGAAGAGAAGAAGATAGTGTGGTCGCTATATCCAAAGTCCTAAAGTTAGCGTGCTTCGGTCTTTCACTCTTGCGTTAACGTTTTACTTTCTACTTGTTAATCTCATGATAATGCGGTTCCGCAAATTTTGTACTGTTTGAGCACAGTTAGCGCGGGAGCGAGTGAAAAATGAGAACGCCATTTGTAATCTGGCCCATTGTCTATTACTGGCACATATGGGAAATTTTTTTTTTTTTTTTTTGTT